>NC_081136.1:36839083-36891583 GCF_958295425.1 Solea solea
TTCAGACTCTATTGTGCCGACGCCGGCTGTGCCGCACATTTACTGTGGGAGCTGATAGCACTTGGCTAATGACGAGTCTGCGGCCCGGCGCGTTTGGAGAGTTTGTTTCCACTCGCTGTGGAGAGTCGCGTTTTATCAAGAAGAGACGGCAGAGAGGCTCCGAGTGTCGGCACGAGTGTCGGCACGAGTGTCGGCACGAGTGCCTCCTCTGCGCCTTTGTTTGTTTCTGTCCAAGAGTCACATGACGCGCAGCAGCGTCTCATAATAGACTAAACACAGTTGAAAGCAGAAGTTTACATACACTAAGATTATTATGCATTTAAACAATTTGGGAAAGCCCAAATGAAGATGTCATGTCTTTGGAAGCTTCTGATTTGAGTTCATTAGAGACACACCTGTGGATGTATTTTAAATCAAGAGAGAAGAGAGTTGTGGACTTGCACAAGTCAATGTCCAGCCATCATCAGCTCAGGAAGGAGACGGTTCCTGTGTCCCAGAGATGAACGTGCTTTGGTCTGAAATGTGCATATCAACCCAAGGACAAAAGGAAAAGACATAGTGAAGATGCTGGCTGAAGCTGGTAAGAGTGTGTCATTATCCACAGTGAAACGACTACTGTACCCACATGGGCTCAAAGGCCACTCTGCCAGGAAGAAGACATTACTCCAAAAGACACTTAAAGAAGACAGATTAACCTTAATTATACCTTAATCTTTGCAGACATGTCCTGTGGTCTGACGAAACTAAAATCAAACCATAATAAAGCCATAATGACCATGGTTACGTTTGGAGGGAAAAGGAATCCTTTTGGTGATCCTAACGGACCTAAAACAGGAAAAGTCTGATTTCCTGTCTTTTTATATAGTGTATGTAAACTTCTGCTTTCAACTGTAAATGAAGCTGCGAGCGACGGCTAAGACGGAGAGAATCGACCCGGCGACGCGACACAAAGACTTAAAACAGGAGCTTCAGCCTCATTACTGCCACCTACAGAGTGTTTTAATAAATGCACATCCACCGCGTGTCGTCTCTTCTCTTTCTTCCTAACGCCGTCATTTCTGCCGCTTCACCCCCGCGTGTCCTCCCCTCTTTATTCTTTGACAAAAGTGGATTTTTATTGACTTAACGTCTCGTTTCCGTCGGGTCCGTCGGGTCTCGTGACACATGAATGAGGTGAATCTTATTTCAAATGTGACACTGTCTCTCTTCGTCCTCGAGGGACGACTTCATTTGGACGTGATTGACACGACTGGACAAACACAAGCTCCTGAGGCCTCGGCGTCAGACGCTCACTTCACTCACGGCGTCGACATCGAACCTCTGCCATCGGGAGTCGATCGCAGTCGACGTGGCTGACGCTGATGTGACGAGACGGGACGAGTCGTCCGTGTCTCGCAGCGATCCGGCGTGGACACATGAAGATTCACCCACACGTACGACACGTTCACTCACCACTGGATCCTGATTAAGTGTTAAAATACGATTAAAAATCAGCGTCAGCACTGAGAGTCAGATGAGATTAAAGCGCCGCGTCGTGATGTGAAGGTTTCACGAGTGACACGTGAATATTTCATATGAGAAAAAAGGATTTAATCCGATTTAATCTGAGGATTTAATCCAATTTAATCTATGGGGTTTGGTGTGGGAGAGTGAGTGGCTCACAAACTTCAGTTTCCTGTCGGAAAACACGTCTAAGAGTGAGATAAAGACGTGGGAACGTTCTCTCCTATTACACATATTCAGGAAATTAAAATCAGAATCTTTCAATTAGCAAAACAAGAAGACAGTGAGAGGTTTGTTGTAGAAGCTGAATCACATTTTCTTTTTGGCTTATTTTAGTCACTTTATTATTATTATTATTATTATCATTATTATTATTATGCATATTATTGTAACACGCTGAAAACCAACAATGTGTAGTGCTTTATTCAGCTGAATATGGATTCTCTCATTGTGTCAAGACTCAATAAACAGTGTGTTTCTCCATGTTCACACTCCTTTCATGTTTAATAGTGTGCTGGAATCATAGCAGCTTGTTAATGCATTTATTCAGGCAGAGAGTCTTTGTGTGAGTGTGAGTGTGTGTGTGTGTGTGGTTAGCTTTCTTTGATTGATAGCTATTGAGCGGCTGTGTTTGCAGCGGAGATTCAGATCCAATCAAACCTGCCTTTCCCGTGTTTGCCCGCATTCGTCGTGCAGAGGCTTTTGTCCGCACACACACACACACACACACACACACAAGTGCACGTGTGCATTATTACTTTTAAAAAAAAAGAGACAAAAAATAAATAAAAAAACCCACACAAATAAAAGTCTTCTTGAGGGAAAATAATCGCCACCCAAATCACTGTGTCTGTTCCCGCTCTTTGGCTTAACCACAGGTTTCTCTCTCTCCAAACTGCCGCCCACTCGTGGTTCAACGGGCTGAGAGAATAACAGGCTGCTAAAGCTTCAATCTGACCGCTAACCACAGTGCTAACACATCAGCTGGCTTACACAAACAACCATAGCCAGCTATTACCCAGACTGCCAGCCTCTGCTGGTTTGGCAGCTGTGACTTGAGGCGGGCGGCGAGTTCTGCTCAAGGAAATAAGAATAATAAGAATAATAATAAAAAAAGTCCCTCCAAACAAGGAGAGGGAGCCACAGTCCACAGGATTAAAGCTGCAGTCAGCGAGTGTGGAAAAGCTAGTGTTAGCATGCTACAGCAACACAAAAACACCAGAAGTCGTGTTATTTTTAATGTTAGTTGCAGCAGTTTTTCATCTGTAGGTTTTCAGCAAATTTATCAATTAAAGCTGCAGTCAGTAAGTGTGGAAAAGCTAGCGTTAGCATGCTTCACGATACTTCCAACCGATCCATTCTCAAAGCCCTGAAAGCTTTGGGACATCGGTAACATGTTACTGTAACATGAATCCTGATAACATTTCTGTTTCCTGTTTACGTTAGCTTCCGCTAGCATCATTCATTTGTTATTTTACGTCATGTGAAAGCTAACGGATACAAAACAAACGGAGGTAGAGTTTGTACGCAATGTTCTTGATGGTTTCTGTTTACGAATCAGACACACTGCATTTAAATGAACGTTAAAGCTGCAGTCAGTAAGTGTGGGGAAGCTAGCATTAGCATGCTACAACAACAATGCAAGTCTCTGCTACTGGAAGTCGTGTTATTTTTAATTTTAGTCACAGTAATTCAGGCTTATACTTCCATCTGTAATCTTTAAAAATGTCTGTCTGTTAAAGCTGCACAAAAACAAGCTACAATAGCATAGCATGCTACGCTAGTACGATGCAAGTCTCCGCCCATAAAACGGTGGAACATGTGTTGTTTTTAATGTTAACAGCAGTTTTTTAACTTTTAAGCAAATTTAAAGCTGCAGTCAGTAAGCGTGGGAAAGCTAGCATTAGCATGCTACGATACAGCCAATCCTCTCTGCTCACGAAACCACGTAAAAAAAGGTTAATTATTTGTTTTTAAAAAACCTTAAATGGGTTGTTTTTATTCAAACTTTTTATTTTGTGATCAATGAAAACTGAACCTGAAATCAGAGATTATTAGATTATTTGTGCTGTCCGAGATTATTAGATGTTTAATTTATTGTAAAATAAGATCATGTGGAGCAGATTTGACTTGGTTTTTTGAATCTGCTGATTTCAGATTCATCGTATCATCGTCATGTTCTTCAATCCCATCTCACGTCCTGATTTCCCCGTTCCTCGCGTCACTGAAGTATTTTTAACGCCGGGATTTTGAAGCTAAACGGATTAAAGTCGCGCTGGTTTTTGACACACGGCGACGGCCTGATCCCAGGGTGTGAAACAAAGACAAGAACACTGTGTGACTCTCATTTCTCTCTCTCTCTCTCTGTTTGAATGTGTTTTATCTGTTCATGTGCAGGAGGGGGGAGGACGAGGGGTGAGGGAGAGGAAGAAGGAGGGAGGAATGAGGAGTCGCGCTGATGAAAGCCTCTTTCACTCCTCTACCCTCCGTCTGTCCTCTTTTCAGCCGTTTGAGGCATCTCATCAAACGGGACTGAATAGTCGACGTGACACTATCGGTCTCTCCTCCTCCTCCTCCTCCTCCCTTCTTCTCGGTATCTCACATCCCACACATCCTTCCATCCTTCCCTCCTTCCCTATCGGTGTTGGCCGCGTCCTTCTATCTACCTGCACACGTCCACCCTTTCACACGTTCACAAAGCCGCTCGGCGAGCACTGACAGGAGGCCGGAGGAGCGGAGAGCGGCTCGGGTTCACAATCTGCCGTCTTTAGACTTCCTGTTCACTGCAGAAGAGGAAGAAGCAGAAGAGGAAGAACGAGAAGAAGAAGAAGAAGAAGAAGAAGAAGTGATACAGACGGATAAAAGCACACCTGCAGGTCACAGACGGGCGGCGACAGTCTCATCAGCACAGACGAGTCGAGCGCTGCCTCGTCACATTGACTCTGAGCCTCAGGGAAACTCACATTTCAACAAACTCAGCTGTTACTAAAGCCGTGGTTCTCAAACTGTGGTACGTTGAAAGCGATACTTGAGTAAAAGTACAAGTATCTAACCAGAAAATGACTTTTGTAGAAGTTAATGTACCTGACATTTACTCTACTTAAGTATCAAAAGTCATTTTAGAAGCAAAAGTAAAATTATTTAAACAAAGTGAACAATTACAACTTTGAATATGTGGCTTCTTAACAATAAAAGCATAATAATAGGTACAGGCGAACAACTTCAAACAATATTAAAATGAACCTTCTGTCATGAATGGTGACAATTTTATTCAACTTGGAGACGAAATCTGCGGCTAACAGCTGAGCGGCTAACAGCTGGTGCCGCTAAAAACAACTAGCGACCACAAACAGGCAGTTTGTCACCAGGTCAACTTTTATTTTGTAGTAACAATTATCAAAGGCAGTTGAGTGAAATGTGTCAGAGTAAAAGTCAAATTTTGTCAGAAATATAAATTCTACTTCAGTACAAAAACAAAGTATTTGTACTTGGTTCCTCTCGTTCTCGTGTTTGTGTGTCGCTCTTTTACTCCCTCACATAATCTCAAGTGTCTGAAACAAGAGCGCCACCACCTGGCCGGTGAAGCTGTGCAGTCCTCGCAGACTCAGACGTGTGGAGACGCTCGTGTCGGAGGTTTCCGCTGCGATGGTGGGCCTCCGCGTGACCACAGGCCTCCACGCGAGCACAAAAACAATTCGTTCCCGTTAATTACGAGACCGCGGCGAGCGGAATGAGACGACGGCGGACGCCGCGGTTGAGGTAATTTAATGAGATCCGAGACGCGGCGAGTCAAAGGCGTTTGAAAAAAAAGAAGAAGAGAAAAAAAAAACAAAGAGTGAAATTGTCGAGGACGGAGATTTTTCAGCGACGACGACGTCCACAGAATTCAAGCTTTTAGAAGTAAAAGCAGCAGCTCAGCGAGAACCTGGCACTCTGCTAAATGCAAGGCTGAGCTCATTAGGACTGGCTCTACATCACACACACACACACACACACACACACACACACACACCAATCTGTCAGTGTTTTCACATTAAACAAGCAGACACAGAAAAAACGCAGGAGGACGGAGAGAGAACGGCGCGAGAGGAAGAGTTGGCACAACAGCGAGGATCACACAGGAGCAGTGACGGAGAGAGAGAGAGAGAGAGAATGACAGACAGAGACGGAGTGAAAGACAGACAGAGAGAGAGAGAGAGAGATGGAAACAATGAGAGGAGAGACAAAGCAGGTGGCCTGGGTAATTGCCTGGGGAATATAATGAATGAGCCACAGTGCGTCTGACGGAATAGGAAATCGTCTCTATCTTCTCATTCCCCTCGTGCTCTCTCGCTCTCGTCCTCCCTCTCATTATCGCTCACCCTCTCTCATTCCTCTCTTCCTCTTATCCATCTCCTGCGCAGCCTTTTCCACATATCTCCTCACCCCGTCTTTCACCAGCTTCTCCTCCCTGGAAACTGCACTCACTGCTGCCGCTCACACCTTCTTTAGAAGCATCAAACTTACACTCGCTCGTATTGTCCCGGGTCACCTGACTCTGAGCCACCGTCACAATAATCATCGGAATTGTTTCATCTACCCAGAAAAAACTGGACCGATCAAATTAAAACGGACATTGACGTGATCAATAGTGTTGTCACATGATCACGTCTTTATCTCACTGTGAGACAGACTTTTATAAACCACTCACTCTCCCACACCAAAGCCCATAGAGAAAACCACAGGAGCTGCTGGTCCTCTGCTGCCTCGTGTGGTCACCTTGTGTCACTGAGGTCAATCCAAATGTAGGAGTTTAAAAGCCGAATTGACAAAATCAGACATCTGAACTTAGTGATGGAGGCAGCAGTAGATCAACAACTCCTGTGTGTGTGTGTGTGTGTGTGATGTTAAAATCACTGATTTTCTCTATGGGGTTTGGTGTGGGAGAGTGAGCGGTTTATAAACGTGTCTCACAGTGAGATAAAGACGTGATCATGTGACGTAGACATCGTTAAAGTGACATAAGCTGAGCCTTCTGTTGAAGTTATTCAGTCTAATCAGACCGTTTGTACACGTGAATGACCTCGTGATTCCCTCGACTTACAATGAAAGTGATGTATGTTTTATCAGGTTTGGTTTTCACTGACACTGAGACTCTGTGTCTCATAGAACCACATAAAAACCCTAATTATTCCTTTAATGAGTGGATTTAAATCCTTATGTTGGATTCACACGCTGATAAAAAAACCCCATTAAATTCAGTGTCACTGACATGAAGTTTTTGTTTGCTCGCCGCTCACGGACACTTTAGTGCATTCTTCTTTTTTATTTAAACAACGCGAGCAGTGGACGGGAAAATGATGACACGTCAGCGTGAACCTGCTGAAAACAGCGGCTTCACGCTCGGTTTCACTTCACGCTGCGAGTCAGAGAGGATGGAGAAGTCTGTCAGGCCTGAAATGACACTGATTTCATTTTTCTCTCCAAGTAATTAATGCATCACAAAGCCTCACTGAGACACTCACAGGAGGAGCTGGTCAAAGACATGATGTCAGTCCTGATTCTGGTTCTCATCTCGTGACTCGAGGAAAAACAATCCAGCAATCGCACGATCACTCGCGACGTTTTCGCCCATTTTTGTTGCTCGACAACCGCCAATTTTGCACATTTATGTTCTCAGAAACTTAATAAAACGCTGCCAAAAACCTCTTTTTCCATCCAAAAGTTTAGCCTTTAGACGACCTGTTCCATGTGTTTAATATTTATTTTAACGTCACATGCACTTATGTTAGAAAACCATGAACATTTAGAGAATGAAGCGAAAAACAAAAACGGATCCCAAAAATAGTTTGTTACAAAGGTTATAAACGTGGTTCATAACATTCGTGGAGTTCTTTCGTCTTTGTCTGCGGCTTCAGCTCAAACTGAACAGTAAACGCTGAGAGAACGCGAGCCGAGGAAAATCAATAAACTGCAACACCAGCGTCTGTGGACGGATAATGAGAGGAGGACGCTCACTTTCACACACCTGACCCGATGCTCTGTGGCGACCCCGTAACCAAGTGTTGGAATCAACATTTCCATAATAACCTTTGATTCCAACCTCAGTCACTGTTGTATCAGTCTCTTCAGTTACAAAACCATTTTATCACTTCATATAAATCATATAAATCATACAAAATAACACTGACAGTGACTCGTGTGCAGACAGGTCAGCGCACAAGCTACACGTCGATGTTTCCCACAGCGCAACACTTTCCCGTCCAGTTGGTGGCGCTCTTAAGAACAAAAACACAAGACAACGAAGAAGACAGTAACCATGGAAACCTGCTAGAGGTTAATTCAGGGAAGTCTGTTTGTGTCCAAACCAGTGGTGAAAGAAAATAAGTAATAAGGAAATATTGTTGTTTCTGTCATTTTTCAGCTTCTTAAATGTGAATATTTTCTACTTTCTGTCATTTTTCAGCTCCTAAATGTGAATATTTTCTACTTTCTGTCATTTTTCAGTTTCTTAAATGTGAATATTTTCTACTTTCTGTCATTTTTCAGCTTCTTAAATGTGAATATTTTCTACTTTCTGTCATTTTTCAGTTTCTTAAATGTGAATATTTTCTACTTTCTGTCATTTTTCAGCTTCTTAAATGTGAATATTTTCTACTTTCTGTCATTTTTCAGCTTCTTAAATGTGAATATTTTCTACTTTCTGTCATTTTTCAGCTTCTTAAATGTGAATATTTTCAACTTTCTTTGCTATAAGACATTTGAGTTTTGATCAACATTTTTTTTACAGTTAAAGAACCAAACTACTCCTGGTTTAATGGAAAAAATAACCAACAGATGAATCGATGATTGAAGTAAATGTTAGTTATCGTAAAACACGATCTTGATGTAGACACACACACACACACACACACACAGAGAGTGTATTTAAAGATGAGGGTGTGACTGTGGTCATCGGTGTGAAAGTGAAGCTCTGAGCTGAAAACAGACTCTGTGTGTGTCCACAGAAGAGCCATGCATTATTGAGGAAGGGCTTAGGGGCGCTGAGAGTGGATTAGTCTGATATTAACCTCCAGAGGAGAGAAAAGGAAGAGGATGACATGATGAGGATCACCCCCGGCCATTTAAACTGCTTTAATTAAATCCTGGATGGAGAGGCCGACACTCAGACCTGGAGCACGACATTTTGTTGTTTACAACATGGCGGCGCGGGTGCACGCAGCGGCTCGAGGCTCTCGGCTTTTTAGGTTTGTTTTCGTGTTTTTGTTCGTGTTTACACTTTTTATCCGGAGACTTGAAGCCTTAACACAGTACAGTAGGGCTGAACTGTGGGCTTTGGGGAAAAACTCCGGTCTTTACCCACCTCCAAAGCCGGATTTTATCCCACCCGAACTACAGCGGACCACAGAGGCTCTCATCATCCCCCCTCTATGGCCCAGGAGACGGAGGAGACAACGTAAACAAAAGCGGGGTAAGCGGAGCGGAGTGCGTGCTAGGCTACTTGCTAAACCACACAGACCGGCACTGCCCAGTCTCCTCCTCGCGAACGTCAGGTCACTCACCAACAAACTGGACGAGATTCGACTGAGAATCGTCTCACGGAAGACAAACAGCTGTGTGGCGATTTTCACCGAGACCTGGCTGGATAATAACATCACCGATGCAGCGGTGGAGCTGGCGGAGCGCTCTCTGTTCCGAGCCGACAGGACTGCAGCTTCAGGCAAGACCAAAGGCGGAGGTTTGGCACTGTACATTCACAACTCGTGGTGTACAGCCACGAGCATAATTGGAACTTTCTGCTCCCCCGATTTGGAATATCTGGCAGTGAAGTGCAGACCGTTTAAACTGGTTAGAGAACTCACCTCTGTCATGATCATAGCAGCCTACATACCACCGCGAGCTAATGCTAAATTAGCACTGGAGGAGCTGTACTGCCTGATTAGCAACCAGATGAACGCTAATCCAGAGGCGGCTGTGATCGTGGCGGGGGACTTTAACCATGTGGAATTGAAAGCTGTTCTCCCCAAGTTCTACAAATTCATAAACTTTCCAACCAGAGACTATAACATACTGGACCAGGTTTACTGCAACATCAGAGGGGCATACAAGGCTACAGCAGCTCCTCACCTCGGCATGTCGGATCACATCTCTGTGGAACTGATCCCTACATACAGACCTCTGATCTGTAGGACCAAGCCCACCACCAGAACCGTTCAGGTCTGGACTGAGGAGGCTTCCTCAGCCTTACAGGATTGTTTTGAGAACACAGACTGGGGAGTGTTCAAGGAAGGCGCTGACCTAGAGGAATACACGTCATCTGTGCTGTCCTATGTTCACTTCTGCACTGATGCTGTCCTACCCACGAAGACAATAACGTTTTTTCCTAACCAAAAACCGTGGATGGACAGCACAGTGAGGAACCTGCTAAAAGCCCGGAATACAGCGTACAGGTCGGGGGACAGGCTGGCGTATAGCAGGGCCCGGAAAGAACTGAAAAAGGGCATCCAGCTGGCAAAACACCGTTACAAGCAGCGCATTGAGGAGCACTTCAATGACAACAACCCACGTAGTATGTGGAAAGGCATCAGGACCATCACGGACTATAAGCAAAGCGGCCAGCAGGTCAGCCAGGACCCCACTCTGCCTGACACCTTAAACAGCTTCTTCGCACGCTTTGACTCTCCAAGCAGCAGAAGGACTGTACATCTTCCTCAGACAGAGGTACAGCATCAGCCTCTCGTCCTGCAGCTGCACCAGGTGACATCCGTCTTGAGGAAGATCAACATCAGAAAGGCTGCAGGTCCAGATAAGGTGTCAGGTCGGACCCTGAAATCATGTGCTGAACAACTAGCAGGAGTCTTTCTGGACATATTCAACCTGTCTATGCAGCTGTCCACGGTCCCTGTGTGCCTGAAGTCCTCCATCATTGTGCCTGTGCCAAAGAAAAGAACCATCACCTGCCTCAATGATTACCGCCCTGTCGCTCTAACCCCAGTCATCATGAAGTGCTTCGAGAAGATCCTCCTGAAGTACATCAAGGACGCCATCCCTGCTGGGCTGGACGGCCTGCAGTTCGCCTACAGGGAGAACCGTTCTACGGAGGATGCTGTCTCGTTAGCACTTCATACGGCCCAGACTCACCTGCAGCATCCCGACACCTATGTTAGGATGCTATTTGTGGACTTCAGCTCAGCCTTCAACACCGTCCTCCCGGACATGCTGGCCCTGAAACTCCACAACCTGGGTCTGTCAACATCACTCTGCTCCTGGATAAGCGACTTTCTCACCAACAGGCCACAGGTGGTGAGGATAGGGGAGTCCACGTCTGCTCCACTAACCCTCAACACTGGCACGCCGCAAGGCTGTGTGCTCAGCCCTGTCCTCTTCACCCTCTTCACACACGACTGCTCTGCCATCCACTCCACAAACATGGTTGTGAAGTTTGCAGATGACACCACCATAGTGGGTCTCATCTCCAACAACGACGAGACCCACTACAGAGGAGAGGTCCAGAACCTGACCCAGTGGTGCTCCGGGAACAACCTTGTTCTAAACACCAACAAGACCAAGGAGGTCATAGTGGACTACAGGAGGTCCAGGAAGACTGTACACGCTCCGCTCAGCATACATGGAAAGGAGGTGGAGCGTGTAGACAGCATAAAGTTCCTGGGCATCCACATTTCCTCCGACCTCTCCTGGTCTGTGAACACTTCACACCTGGTGAAGAAGGCTCAACAACGGCTCTTCTTTCTCAGGAAGTTGAAGAGGTCTGGGCTCTCTTCCCAACTGCTCATAAACTTCTACAGAGCCACTGTAGAGAGCATCCTGTGTCTCAGCATGACAGTGTGGTATGGCAACTGCACAACACAGGACAGGAAGAACCTAGCCCGGGTGGTGAGGACAGCACAGGGGATTGTGGGATGCCGTCTACCTGATCTGGACTCAGTTTACACTGCCCGAGTCCGGAGAAGGGCAAGACGCATAGCAACAGATTCCACACACCCGGGCTATGCACTGTTTGTACCGCTTCCATCAGGAAAGCGGTACAGAAACATCAAAGCAAAGAACAATAGACTCAGGGACAGCTTCTTCCCCAGAGCTGTGAAAGCAATCGCCCCCCCACAGTGAAAACAATTTGCATCCCTTCTCTACATCCCCCCCCCCAACACACACACAAGCAGCCACACACACACCCACCCTCCCAAACACACCCCTGCTGACCCCCCCCCCCCAACCCTGCTCAACTCTCCGTAAACTGGACCATGTTGCACTAAACTGCACTTTGTAGTTTTATACACTTTACTTTGCACACACTGTACTTTTATATTTTTACATTTTGTTGTGTCTCATTAAGTGTTAAGTCTCTTGTTGTGTCTATTTAAATGCCTTTCGTTATGTCTATTTAAATGTCAAGTCCTTCGTTCGTTATTTTTGCTATTTTATGTGTACCTAAAGCCGGGATTCTCTGCAAAAATTTCATTATGTCTCATAATGACAATAAAACTTCTTGAAATCTTGAAATCTTGAAGAAGGAGGAGGGAGAGAGAGAGGGATGAGGAGAAGAGAATGAGTGTTTGTAGCCCCTCCCCCCGCAGTGATGAGGCAGACTAATGAGTTAGCCTTTTGCCACGCTGGTCACATGTGACCGTGGCTGACAGCGGCCGGGGCGAGCTGATAAATCAGCAGCAGAAATGAGATTTAGAAAAACCTGATCTCCATCTCCACCTCCTGCCTCGCTCCCCGACCGCAGCCTCACCTCGCGATCGTCATCCCGGGAAACGTGGCGGCGCGAGGAGGACGGAGGAAGAAGGAAATGAGAGGATGAATCACGAAGCTAAACAGTGAAGAACATTCTCAATGAGTTTTAATATGAGACGAATAACCAACATTTCAAAACTCATGGAAAACATGAATGAATGAATGAATGAATGGACGTTTAACGAGGGTCAGATTTACTGTGTCCGGTACACGGTGGTTTGTGGTACAGTGTCTGGTACGTGGTACCGGCACTTCTTAATTTGACTATTTTGAGAATCAGCACTTCTATTTAACAGGACTGATAATCTGTGGAGATTATCAGCGCTAACGTGGATCTCAGACTGTGATGATGCTAAGGTCAGCGTGCTAACGTGGTCGTCGCCAGCGTCATGAATTATGCTCAACAGCCATGACATGATGTACGTGGTTGTTAGCGACGCCCGGTTAGCAAATCAAACCTCCGTGTTGCCAGGGTGAAGATTATAACCTCTGCTGAACCGGGGGCGGGGCTTCCTGTGGCGCGTTGATATGCACACACACATGTGAGCGCGTGTCCTCTCCGACATTAACGTGTGTGCTTTTAATCTGCCGCTCCCCGTGGAGCCGAGAGTTCACGCCCCTGAATCCACACCAGAGAGAGAGCGAGAGAGAGGCCACACCCACCACCACCGCTAACGCTAACCTCACTGCGACACACGGCGAGAAAAAAATCTGCATCTGTGCGAAGACGACTGTCAAACCCCGGGAAACACGAGGCTCCGGCAGCTTTAATTGGTCGTTGCCGCGAGTTTTCCTGTCTTTATTAGCAGCATGTGAATACCTGCTCACACACACACTGGTGCAAAGGTCATTAGATGGAGCTGGGTTTAATAGCAGACTGTCATCCTGACGCTGCTGCTGCTGCTGCTGCTGCTGTTTTTCTACATAAAAAAAAGGTTTTTCCTTCACTGAAATTTAAATTTAGTTAAACATCTGCTTCTGTTTATTCTGTACAACAGAATTCTAGATTTAAGTTTTATGAGTTTTTATTTATGAGTCCAGTGTGTCACTGAGCGTCTGCTCTGGTCAAAGGTGTCGGGGGAGATTAAACACCTGTCCAGCAGGGGGAGGAAGCGTGTGTCACATTTATGTGACGGAATTTCACACAATTTCAAAATAAGACAAGATTTATAAAAAAAACATGTTATGTATATATATATGTATGTTGTTTATGTTTTATTTTGAATATGAAGCAAATACAGACACAAGGTTCTGCTTCATTTACGAGATTAAAGTCGTAAATTTAAGAGAATAAACATTTTAATTTTACAAGACTAAAGTTTCTTTCTTTATTCTCGTAAATTTAGAAGTCTGTGGCCGTAATACTCCACTAGTACTAATACTCTGTCGTACTTTAAATTTAAGGATCTAAAAATAGATATTTTAACGATGAGTGCAGTAAATCGTTCATCGCGACGGGAAAGTTTGAGGGAAAACTTAACAGATGGTGAAAATGAGCTGCAGTTGATTCTGTGTCCTCACAAACAAAAACATAATCTGAGAACAGCAATAACACACTCAGGGTTTCCTCTGACAACTTAGTTTCAAAGAAATAAATCAGTAAATAATCCAGAGACACAAACACCTGCAGAGAAGAAGGTGAAGTTTGAAGAACGGAGAGAAAGTGAAAGAGCTCGGAGGAATGAATGTGTGTGTGTGAGGTCAGAGTGAGACGACGAGGAGAAGAAGAAGAAGAAGAAGAAGAAGAAGAAAAAGGTGTGAAAGAAGATTCTCAACGACAAAGAACAGAAAAGAGAGGAAATAAAGAGCGAGAAATCTGAGTCAAGATGAAAGACGAGCCTTTTGGGAACGAAATAATGGCGACGGACGATTTTCTGCCACCAGCAGAGACCTGAGACCTGAGCACTGTGTGTGTGTGTGTGCTACTGTTTCCTGCTCTGAGCACTGTGTGTGTGTGTGTGTGTGTGTGCGCGACTGTTTCCTGCTCTGACTTCAGATCAAACGTCGTGAAGGTTAAAACGTCTCAGTTCCGACTTAAAGCTGCAGTACGTAACTGCAGTGGAAGCTTGTTCCTGACGTTATAACTTTTCACGACTGTGGGATCATATGTTTACGGTGCATCGTGATCGTACGCAGGATTTAAGTTTAAACAAATAAAATAATGCTCGACACAACGATTTATTTCATTAACGCGTAAACTCAGTTTCTCTCCTCCCGTTTCCTGCTGGCTCTTTGCTTCCTGCTACACTGCCCCCTACAGGTTTGACATGGTCACTACAGCAGTCGTATTGAAACGCCTTCAATGATTTCTGTGGATTTGAGTCATAATCTCGCTCCTGTTCGAACTCTAGAATGTGATTTGAGAAAATAACTTTGATTTAACGAGGTTAAATCCAGACTCCTCATATACAATCTGTTTATAATCTGTTTATAATCACATTTCCACAGAACTCTGCACATGTTTATTTCACTGATTCTGTTGCAGGAAATAAACTCCAGTCACTGCGTGAAATATTAATATTGCCATACTTGCTATTCTGAACGTGATATTAATTTGTTTTTAATCTTCCTCCGGTGTTTGTTCGCCGCACTTTTATGAGATTCAGACGCCAACGTTTCCTCCGTCGCTCACTTCCTGCGTTTATTGCTCAGTTTAGTGGTTTTATTGCTCCGTGTTTGTTTGTGGAACAAATAAAGTCTTGAATACAGACTGACGGGTTCATTATTGTCTTCATGTTTTGATCTTATCTGAACATCACGCTTGGTTTTAGGACCATGTTGTTCTGCAGCTCCACTGGAGTTAAAACCAAAACACGCCAGGAAACTTAAAATGGCCGCCGGGATACAGTTATTCCACTAATAATCTTAGTTTAACGTGAACATGTCTTTGTAACATTTTCTTCCTCCTTGTTTGGGAAAATGAAGTTAATATCGATTTGTGTGTGTTTTTGTATCCGCAGCGTTTGTGAACATGCAGCTCGTTTCTCCTCCTGCGTGTTTTTGCTTCTGCGTGTGTTTTCTGTCCTGCGTGTGTTTTTGAATTGTTGCTATGACAACTTGGACAATTGCTGGTGCTCTGTGTGTTGTTGGCGGGTGAATGGGTGTTCTGAGTTTTCCTCCCAAACCTGTGGTACTCAGGATAAACGCGGCCAATCAAAAGGGGATGTGGAGGTAATGAAGACTAAGGCGGTGAGAGGCAGACGGCTTTTAGAAGCCACGCTAACGCTGAGCACTTCAGACCCCGCGCGCTCCGTCTTCCACAGCTCATCGGATTAGAGGCCTAGTCTCTATGGAAACCTTGCCCCACATGCAAACACACACACACACACACACAGTGGAGATTTTTTATTTCCCGCAGTTGAAAAATGAAACGGGATAATTTAAGTGCTACTTGTGATTTCCTGGTTTTTGACATGACTTTGCCTCGTGTATGAGGTTATAGAGTCTTCATCTCCACACACACACACACACACAGGTTGTTGAAAAGGGCTTTTTTTCAGGCTGAGTTATGAAACTGCAGCCAAAAAATCCACAGGCTGAATGAATTCCTCACCTGCAGGTGAATCATGTTCTCGTTCTCCTCAGCTGCTGAACGCTGGAGCCAATAACCTCTCGCTCTCTCTGCTGCTGTAAAGCTCCTGCTGAAGGCGGCGCTGACGTCGGACAGGAAGTGCAGAGATTTGAAGACGAGCCAGAAAAACAACAAACACCCACACGCAGATGAAAACTGAAGAAAACACACAAAACAAAAGAGCGTGAGGAAAAAAAAGTCACCTGAGACAAGTCAGGTACATTAACATGGGCGTGGCAACGGGGCGGAGTCTTATCGTTCCATCATTTCACTGCTGCAACGATTAAGTCATTATCACATTTTCACATTTCATTATTGTTGAATAAAAACACAAATGTG
Source organism: Solea solea (assembly GCF_958295425.1). NCBI lineage: Eukaryota > Metazoa > Chordata > Actinopteri > Pleuronectiformes > Soleidae > Solea > Solea solea. The sequence continues at coordinate 36,855,234 of NC_081136.1, forward strand.
TCATGTGTTTTATTTATTTTTGTCATTTTAACAACTTTTTTCTGACATTTAATGAACCAAAAATAATGATGAACACATGAATCAATAAGGAAAACAATCAGAGACTCCAGCACTACATTGTTTTTTAATGCACTGACGTACTCTTGATGTATTAATGATTCATTTGATTTGTTCATAGATGAAGACGTTCATTTATAAATGAAAGTGCTTTATAAAGAACGTTGGAAGTTGGAGGGCGGAGTCGTTAACGTGAACTCAACGCCGTGTTCACTGCTGTGATTTGCTGAGTGAAGTCGCATCGTCCACATTCTCAGTTCTGCAACATTGTGACGTTAGAACATTTCAAACGAACAAGCGGAGCTTTTATTTCAGTCATTCAACAACAAACACACACATATATATATACAGAGAGAAAGCTAAATAATTGGCTTCCTACAAGTAACAAAAATAAGATTTAGTTGCTGACTTTTCCCTTGTGATAATAATGATGTTGTTCAAATATTTCCGTCTATATCGACTCTTAAATCTCCAAAGAAAATGAAAAATGGCGGCTATATAAATGAACATCATTAACAATTAAATGTCGGACTGATGAGTCTCAAAAATCTACAAGAATTATATTCTTATTGAGCAGTTCCTTGTCGTATAAATCAATACTAGTTAAAGAAGTTTAAATGCTAATAAAGTTTGGGCCTGAACTCCACAGACCACTGCTTTAAAAGCATCTTTACTGTATTAATTGTTTGGAATAATTCTCCTTCCTCTCTAAAATGATGTTACTTGTGCTGCTTATTTCTCGGCAGTAAAAACAGGTGATTCTCACCTGCTGTCGCATCAGTGGGAATGAAGAGCGTCTCCCACTGAGCGCGATCTGATTTCCATCTTTATCCACAAACAAGCGTCTGTGGCAGCTCAGTGTGAGCGCCGCGCTGTGATTCTGCTCCACGTGAAGCATCAGCCCCAACGTTTCCCCAACATCGCAATTATTTAAAGAAAGCAACAAAAGCAGGACGTTATTAACGCTTTTAGATGCTTAACAAAATCTCAACTCACAGGTAAAAATAATCCAGAGGAAAAAAATCCAGGCTAAAAAACAAGCGAATTAAGAAAACACAGAGGAAACACGAGCGGCGGCAAAGGAACGCTAATTAAACACAGGTGAGACACATCAGAGCAGGGGGCGGGGCTTACAATTAGAGAGGAGGGGAACAACACAAAGACAGAAGTAAAACAAGAGAAGATGAAGTGCTTTGTCTTTTTCCCCCACAGTCCTCGTGAACACATTAACGATTTGTATGCGTTTCTGTTTTGACCTTTTTTTTTAGTGAAGTAAGTCTGCGACAGTTAAACCTTTACTGCCCCGCCCACAGAACACTGACATTAAACGTTTCATGTAAACAGAGAATAATCTCAAGAGAGAAAAGTATCAATATTCAAAAATTCATATTTTTAACCAACTGCTTGTTTTTAAGAGTTTATATATTTAATCTCTCATTTAACACAAACAAAAAGTCACTAACCTGATAAACTGAGATGCACTTTTTAGCTTCATCAAGGTCAGTGGTGTAGTCTACGTGGTACGTGAAAGTCTACGTGGTACGTGAAAGTCTACGTGATAGGTGAAAGTCTACGTGATAGGTGAAAGTCTACGTGGTACGTGAAAGTCTACGTGATACATGAAAGTCTACGTGGTACGGTACGTGAAAGTCTACGTGGTACGTGAAAGTCTACGTGGTACGTGAAAGTCTACGTGGTACGTGAAAGTCTACGTGATACGTGAAAGTCTACGTGGTACGTGAAAGTCTACGTGATACATGAAAGTCTGCGTGACACGCGAAAGTTTACGTGACACGCGAAAGTCTACGTGGTACGTGAAAGTCTACGTGATATGTAAAACTCTATGTGATACGTGAAAGTATATGTGATACGTCAGTCTACGTGACACTTGAAAGTCAACATGATACGTGAAAGTCTACCTGATACGTAAAACTCTACATGACACGTGAAAGTCTACGTGATACATTAAAGGTGCAGGATTTACGTACAACCGTAACATAGGTTAAAGTGGAGGTCAGTGGTGTAGTCTATGTTGGTTATCATAAGTCTATGTGATAAATTAAAGGTCCAGGATTCACACATTACAGTAACATATTCTTTTGGTGGTCATGTGACACATCTGTCAGCCTGGTTTTCATCTGGAGGAAACACGACATATCCCATCATTCCTTTCACCTCTATATGTAAAAGATGCATAATGTGTCCACGTATCACACATGAAGACGTGTAGCGACACATTAAGTCAGAGGAAAGATGAGAGGATGAAGAGGACTCGTCCTCGTCTCACAGGAAGCCTTTCATGTCCCGCTCCGGCTTTTCTGAGTCGCTGAATCGCCTCCTGCTGCCGCCGCCGCTCCTGTCAGCATCTGATGGGATAAAAGCGGCGATACGGAGCAGTTCATGTGTTCGGCTCACCACGATAAGACTCCACTTCAAAAGGAAAAAAATGAAAAAGGTGGCGTCGGCGGCGACAGTCGGCGCCTTTTGTCCCTAGTCAGCTTGACGAGACGCTTAATCTGTGGCTGTGAGCGCCGCTCGCCATGTGGGCCTTTGAGGGTCGGAGCGCGGGTTTGACCTCACAGCGCTAAGCTTCCTGTCGGGTTCATCCGAGTGTTCGCCGGTGGATCGAGAGGAAAACAGGCGCGAGGCCACATGGCAAAGCAGAGATAAAGCCGGGATCAAACTGTGTGGCACAAAGACGACTGTCAGAGGAAAGGACGCTCTTTCATTTCTCTTCAATAATAATCACATCTATTGTACTGATCTGTCACAGATTATACAGCACACACACACACACACACACACTCTCATTATGCTCCATCATTAATTACCTCTTCTCTCACTAAACAGCGTATTTTTCTGCTCGTTCTGCCGCCGCTCTGACCCTTCCTCCCTTCAAGCATCATTTAAGTTTTATCTGAAACAATCAAACCTAATTAACTCTCAAAGTAAAGTCACCCAGTGGCTTGTTGCACGCTGGTAATTGTGTTGAATACAGTGAATCTGAAACCGGAGCCAAAACCACTTCAGCTGCATCCACCGTCGCTGTCAAAGGGAAATATTTATAGCATCTATTTTTAATTGAAGCCGTCGTTAAACTCAGAATAAAGCAGCGAGTCACTTACTGCAGGTCTGTGAAGTGGTTTTTACTGAAAACCAGCCACGATTTTAGCCATTTAACAAAAGACTTGTGGAATAAAATCTACGTCAGTTTAAGTTTCTACGATATCTGCGTCACGCGTTCACGTCTTTGTCTCATTGTTAGACTGAAGTTTGTAAATCACTCACTCTCTCACACCAAACCCCATAGAGAAATCAGCGATTTTAGCAGGCGGGGACACAGGAGCTGCTGGTCCTCTGCTGCCTCGTGTGGTCACTTTGTCCAACTAAAGTCAATCTGAACAAAGGATTTTAAAAGCCAAATTCACAAAAGAGGACATTAGAACTTAGTGATGGAGGCAGCAGTGCATCAACAACTCCTGTGTGTGTGTGTGTGTGATGTTAAATCACTGATTTTCTCTATGAGGTTTGGTGTGAGAGAGTGAACAATTTTTTTACATTTATTTCACAGCAAAACAAAAGCTACATGCGTAAAATATCGTAGACTTAAGGTCTGTATTTGTGGGTATATTTAGGTTTCTTTGCAGCTCGGGCAGTTGTGACAATGCTTGAATAGTGACGTCTCTTACTCTCTTTATAAAGGTCATTATAAAATCACAGATGAATGATGTCAACATTATTAAAGTTGTGTGGGATCTCAGGAAACTGTGACTGCTGCTGTATTTACCTGCTTGTTTATGTCATTCATACTCTGTATATTTCCTCCCTTCTGTTGAGCATCAGCATCGCTGGACTCTCCCTGCTGCTGCTGCTGCTGCTGCTGCTGCTGGACCATCGGTTGACCAGTCCACTGGGAGAACAACTCACCTGCGGCTCCAGATGCTCTCTCAGCTCCTGCTGCCAAACTCTGCGCGCTGCATTATCATAAGCAGATGGTCGGCCAGGTAACAGCGAGGTCACAGCGCTCAAAAGTAGACATGGTTGCTGTCGTGAAGCACAGAGGACCCCCTACTGTCACCATTTACATGGTGAAGTGTAAAAGCTAAGGATGCCGGCTGACTATTTATCATCATCTGCTGCCATTTTGAATAAAGGAAACATCATTTAAGTCTTCAAATAACTGCAGTTTAACAGTTGAATTCTGCTGCTGCTACAGGCAGCGTGGAGTCACATGATCATCAGCGTATGTCTGGAAGCTCAGAGGCTACGTACAACCATGAGGTCTGGGTCATTCCTTGTACGTGTATGAGAACCAGCAGACTTTCTGACCTATCCTCAAACAGGTTTCCATGGTTACTCTCTTCTTCAGTGCCTCTTTTGACCCAAAACAAGAGCACGGACCAACCGGGGGAACGCGTATAATCAGCAGATTACGGTCAACGTCAGGTCCATGTTTATCGTTCACCGCTCAGACATCGACCTCACGTCTCTGTGGACACGTTCACCGTAACTGGAGGGTGAGCATGGAGCGCTGGAAGTCACGTGACGCCGTTTCCATGAGCCGCCATTTTGGTCAGAGTTCACTGTTCCTTTAAATCCACGGATGTATGGCCGATATATCGCAGAACCTGGAGTAGACTCTTGGTAAATCTAGTCTGAGTCCATGATTTATTTGTTCTTCTTTGTTTCATGGCAGTGATTCACCTCCACCGTCTCTCTGGTTCTGTGGAGATCCAGTGAAATGTTCTCCTCTTAGCATGTTAGCATGTTAGCGGCTGTCTTATGTGTACAGTTGGTCTACAGAGGTGAACAGTGCTGTTTCCTGCCAGAGGGGGCGTAACCTCACTCGTGTGACACAAGCTGCTGAGGAATGAGCGTCGGTCCACCGCCGGTCCGGGAGCATTTCCTCTGCCCTGCGGAGTCCAGAGTCAAGGGCGTGGGCTGTGCTGAGGTCAGAGATTGAGAACCCTGCAGCAGTCAGTCACGCTTGTAAGAGTGAAGTATAAAATATCCGACAGTGTCACGGTGAGTGCTCCGGGCTCTGGGAGAAGAGCTGGGACGGCTCTACTGGAGGATCAGGCTCAGCCAATCAGAACCTTTCCACATCATTGGCCAGCAGGGCAATATCTTATCTAACACAAGCGGAGAGGCTTTGCCTACTAATGCCACCCAGCTCGCTGGATCCTCCGTCCTCTGCTCCACCAATCCTCCACATCAACTGCTTCTTCATCCTCACTCCTGTCTCCGCTCCACCTCTCCTTTCTCTCATCTCCTGCACTTCATTTTCTTCCATCTCTTCTCAGTTTTTTTTTTTTATCCTCCTCCAGTATATTGGTCACGCTGTTGAGGAGTGCGGTGTGTGATCGGCCTTCGCCGCCGCGGCCACGCTTAACATCTGTGCCCAATTCTGATCAACGTGTGGGCCCACGTGTCACGTGCTTGAGTGACAGGTGAAATTAGAACAGCGTGGACTTTAAGTGCTTTGGAAAAAGGCTCAAACGTCGTCGTTGTCGTCGTCATCGGGGAACACAAAGAGGCAAATCACCGAGCTGATGATTTTTCATCGAGAGAGGAAAGAAAAAGACGGCCGACACAAAAGAGAGCGGGGAAGCAGGCAATCATGTTACTTCTAATCTGTTAATCTGTTGCTTGGAGAAGGAGGTGGGGGTGTTAAGTGGACAGGAGGGAGGATGGGGGGGGGCCTGCTGGAATGAAATACATCGCAAATGGGAGAAGACACCAACAAGAGATGGTGCGCTCGCAGATGGAGACCCAGCTTAATCAAGACCAAATGCAGATTTTTAATTCTCAGAGAAATGAGAGTAAATCTGCCGCCGGCCGCACGGCAACAGCGCGGCGACGGCGCGAGCACACGTGCAGCGAGAACAATGAAAACACAGACAAAATCATCCAGAAAATGAAATCCAGGATCAATAAATCCTGAAAATGTTGAATATCGTCACAGAGTTTTTCCCAAAAAGATTGTAGTTTATAATCTGCACTGCACGGGTTTATATGAACTGATATTAAACAATAATCTGAATCGTAATCCACAGAGGTGTTGTAGTGTAATCTACAGCAGACAGATCATTTAGAGACACTACACTGCACCGTGATGGAGATCCTGAACATTTGCAGACGGTCCCTTAGCGCTCGTCTCACAGTTCAGATTAAAACGATGAAAACGACGTTGTTTACAACAACATATAACAAACTATAACTGGAACACAGATGATTCATTATTATTATTGTGATTTTTATTGTGAAGTGTTTATTCTTGCCTCAGATGTCTCCTCCAGGCCTCCGTACAAAGATCATTTCACGCGCACACACACACACACAGTGCCGGTGTGGTTCTAATCTTCACAAAGGTTAGAGGAGGACAAGTGTGTTGTGAATGTTAAATATGAGTGTGTTGTTGTGCAGGCATCAAACAGCAAATTAAAACACAGTGTCCCCAGTCAGTCACAGCCCGAGGACGCGCTCCGCGCGCCGCTCCTCCACCGCGCCGCCACACTTTCCTCAACAACAAATTCCCATTTATTTATTCTTGCATCATCACGGCGGCAAATTGCTTTGTAAATGGCACAGTTCCCTCGCTCTCTGCTGTAAATACAAAGTCATCGCCGATGTTAATAATCCTTTTGTTTGCTTGACCAGGAGGCGCCGCGCCGCCGCCCGCCCCCTTGATTCAATTACCGCGGTTTAGGGAGCGGGAAGAATGAAGGCCGGACCTTAAAGCCGCCGTGTTAATGACATTCAAATTGATGGCGGCCACATGTTGCCGCGCTGTGGCTCCGTTTAAACGCGAGGGTAATGAAAAGAGGAGCTCTCCATTATGGAGAGCGTAACTAAACATGACACCTCCTCGCTGAAATCACAGCGCCGAGCGCTCGCCGCCGACGCACCGTGCATTTAATCCAGGAAGCGGCGGAAAACATGCAATCTGCAGCGAGCGTCACGGCTCACACACACACGCGTGTTTAAACCCAGAGGAAACATTGACGGTGCAATTACGGAGCATGTGCACGGAGCCCTGGAGGTGACATGGACGGACTTTTTTTATAAGTATAGTGGAAACAACCGTCATTTAAGCTAGCGTAACTCCGAAAGGATCCGCACACTTATTTTGTATCTTGTTGTCATAGCAACTGTGTTAGCGGAAACAGGCGACGTGTGTGTTAAATCTGACTTTGAAAATACGATCCAGGGTCCAAACGCTTCGTTGAATCAACGCAGACGACGACGGCCGAACGTGTGAACAATTACGATCTTTCTTTCTTCAGTGAGACGACAGATACCCTGATAGCCCTGGAGGTTAGCGTGTGTGATTTATTACCTCGTTCACACGTTCATTCGACCGCCTGTCACAAGACAACCAAAGAAAACTTGTTTAGAACTAAAAATGTTCTTATTTATTTGGCAAATGACAAAGTGAAATGACCTTTTTATCCAAACGTGAGTCGACTTGCTGAGTTTCCGCTCTGAGAGTCAGAAATGAATCAACTCTAAGACCAGGATGAGAGGAAATCACCGTCATTTGAATCTTAATCAAGAAAAAATAACATGCTTCACTGTTTTCTTCTTTTTTTTTTGTGAAACATTAAACGTGAAAATTCATGGATGACAAAAAGAAATGATGTTATAGCTTTAAAAACAGGATTTCAGTTAAAGAGCTTCTACATGATTCTGCTGTTAATGATTGTTTTCATGTGAACATGAGGATACAAATCAGATTAATAATCAGTTTACTTCACTTGTGTGTGATTATTGCAGCTGAGTTTGTCATCATTTGAAAGGTTTTACAAACCCTGACAAATAAGACACCTGAACTGTCGACTCATGAGATCATTTATCAACTTAATCTGAGTTAATCTGAATTTCAGCGTTGATTCTTTGCCACGTCGACGCAAATTCTTGCCTAAGTGTAACAGTTTCCCGTGAAGTACACGTGTTCACTGAGCGCAGTAATGTCTGATCTACGAGCTCAGATCACACTGTGACTGTGACTGTGATGAATATAAATTCTATCATAACTGCTAAATTTAAATGAAACCTCTTTCTTTTCTTTCTTTGCTTGTGAGCAGGTTGTGCGACATCTCCTCTGTTTTTGTTTTTTTTAATTCACCACAATCTGCCTCCTCTGAATGTTCTGTGTCAAACTGGCTCCGTTTCATGGATTCACCCACCAGCAAATGTTCAACGACGTCTTAAAAATATCTCCGTGATCCTCAGAAACATGCGTTCATCACGTGACTGAGGACTGTGAATCACATTGATGTGTGTGTGATAACAGACGACCACGGTACGTTCATGAACCATTCGTCGTGTTTCGTTTGTCACTAAAACAGAACTTTGCAGGATTTTTACCCTCATTTCACGTCTTCAGAGTCATTGCGGTGATTAAATGTCTCGTTGTGGGGAGACTGGAGGCTGACTCCACTGCCCCCTGCTGTCTGTGAGCGGAACAACAGCCTCGCAAGAGTCACAATCAGGAGGTCTCGCAAGAATAAAGTGTTATTTTAGAAAAAGAAGCAGAGAAAACTGAAAACATGAATGAAACTGAATCCTTCAGACTTTTGTTTAAGTAAAATATATTTGAAACTAAAAGAAATCAAAACAACAAACTGCACTAAAATTAAAGCCAGTTCCTTAACTTCCGATCAGTTTTCACGAAGAGGAAACGTGGACTTTGTAACGTTAGCGATTCAAATCTTTACTTGTTAACTTCGTTCAAATGTCAACATCATGAGAGAAACATTAACACAAAAGTGGAAAATATCTTTTCTAAACTATAAAACAACAAAGTGCACCATCTGCAGGTTAGCATCTGTAACTGCATGTTAGCGCGAGAAACAGAAAAGTTAGCGCGACAAGCGGTGCATGCGGAGATGTGGGAATATTTTCTGTGATAAAGTCTCACTCATTCATTTCCTACAGCGGCATCACAAAAGGTTGATTAAAACACCCATAATTCAATAAAAATATTATATTTAAGAAAGTCGTAAAGTCACTGGAATTTTGTTTTTTTATGAATTTGCTTCAGATTTACTGAATGTATTTATTGTCTCGTAAAAGTTTAAAAGTTATAATAACGACTCACAAATGCTAACATCCGTCAAACTGAGTCGATATACACGCGGTCCGGATAAAACCGGTCTGCGGGCCACAGCCATTCCCTGGGCCTTATGTTGCCCATGCGTGGTTTAAAGGGTTTTGTCTCATATTAACATAATCTTGTTATGACATCATAAACTTGTGGTTGAGTAGAATCTCGTCCTCTGCTTTCTTTGTCTTTGTCTAATGAAGCCGCTCTGTGAGATGCTCACAGACTTGTCCTCGGGGATCTGAACCCTCAACCCCGCGCCCGCACAGACGCTCCTGTCTCTCTGACCGCTGAGTAAATCCCAGCTAAACACTGTGATCACTGCAGTGGACAAAACCTCCCAGTAATGTGTGGGTCAATACTTCCATGAATCTCTGTTTACTGGACAGACAACTCTTTATGGAGACGCCGCGTCCCCAGGCAGGCAGCAGCAGGAGCAGGAGCAGGAGCAGGAGGAGGAGGAGGAGGGGGAGGAGAGTGACTGGACTCATCAGGTCACTTTTCATCTTTAACTCTCCCCTGGCAGCGAGACAGAGGAAGAGAAGGACGTCTCTGTGTCTCTATTTAATGAAATCGCATTAGCAGCCGACGCCGCTCGGGCCAATCGGGAGGCGGGGCGGCGGTCATGTGACGCGCGGGATACACAGCACATCTCATAAAGTGCTTTTACATCGCGGCTCCGGCCCGATGAGAGCAATATCATCACGTTTATGAGAAAATAATGATTTCTTCTCTGAATTTATGAGCGTCATGGAGGCGGAAAAGGCTTCGTATGAATTATATCTGTGTGAAAAAAAACTCACACTCACTTTAATTTGTTTTTCCCCTCGAGGGAATAAATGTAGCTCTGTAATATCAGGCATAAAAGTCGATCCTCGACAAACAACAGGCCAATTAGTCGAGTCGAGAGGAGACGAAACAAAGGAATCAAAGCAGATCAATGACCTGGATTCACTCGCACTCTGAGATCGATACGAGACAGACAGACAGGCAGACACAGACAGACTGAGAGACAGAGAGAGGGACAGACTGCCAGGGACAGAGAGAGACAGACAGACAGACAGAGAGACAGACAGACAGGCAGACACAGACAGACTGAGAGACAGAGTGAGGGACAGACTGCCAGGGACAGAGAAAACAGACAGACAGACAGAGAGACAGACAGACAGAGAGAGAGAGAGAGACAGACAGACAGAGAGAGAAACAGAGAGAGAGACAGAGAGAGAAAGAGACAGACAGAGAGAGAGACAGACAGAGAGCATGAGTCATTAGCCGCTTTAATTAACACCTGATAAAATCATCAGAATCCGAGCTAACGGACGTTTCCTCAGATCGAGTCACGGCGGTTTGACCTCTGACCTCTGTTCAGTTCTTCATGATCCATGGATTTAAAACATGGAAATATTATAATCATCATGTTTCAAAGTGCTATGGTCAAGCACTTTTCAAGCACTTTCAAGCACCGTGCAGCTGTGCTAAATTAATATGAATATATACTGTATATATACTTGTGACAAATTATAATAGTTAGTGTCACACACACATCATATGATTTATTTATCCTTCCAGTGAAACCACCACATTCAAGTTCAAGCATTTTCACTGTGCTGTGATTATTTTGGCAGTTTAAGCTACTTTTTTGTTAAAATAAGGTTTTTTGCTATTGACCGTAATAACACAATATTTATGCACACGGCACGACTCACACACACACAGCATCAGGGAGTATTTACCGTATTTGACGGTGAAAATGATTTTAACGTCACAGTCGACGTTCAAACTTATTTTACTGTATTTGTGTTTTTAGTATAATCAGTATAATAATCTGATTATTCTTCATTCAAGGAAACACAGACGCATGGAGTCACTGAAATCTCTGATTTTATCTCACTGAGAAAATGAACGACTTTCAAAATTTGGGTTGAAATTCAACAAAACTCTGCTCTGAAATACTGGAGTTTGTCCACTGGGGGAGCCAAACACACAAACCAGCGAGGACAGATGTCCGCTAGCATCGCTGTTTTTCAGTGTTTGTACAGAATATAGACGTGAACTCACTGTTATGAAACCAAAACAGCAACATTCACATGTTCTGGTCGAACCTGAAGTTCTGGAGGAGTTCTGTCTCCTAATGCACCGACACACACACATACTGGTCTGCTGTCTTCAGCGGGGACCGTGACGTCAGTGTTCGTGCAGAATATTACCGCCAACTCTCCAATATCAAACCGCGTGTTTAACCAAGATGCAGAGAACAGACGTTGTCACGTCGAACGACAAACTGTAACACAAACAGTCCTGCTCTCTGTCGCCTCTGTGCTCATCAGTGGTACTGCAGCCTCACAGCAGGCGTCGACACTCTGATAACACGATTTTCTTCTGGTCACGTCGAGAATTTGTTTTCTTGTGACATAAAAAGTCGCTCAGATATTATTGTGACGACGATGAAAGTCGACAGATTATCTGTAACGCTGTAAAATCCTCTCACGCCACAGTTTTCATTTGTCCGACATCATCATTTCATCGTCGTCAGAGTGAATGTAGCTCATCAGCGCGGTGTGTACAGTAGAACAGGACACTTGAACTCTCCATAATGAGGTGGAGAATAGATTCAAGAACATTCCAATCACACTGTCTCATTAGAGCCATTCTCACTTTAATGGCTTCCCCTGTAGAAACTGATCAATTAAACACTGTCATCAGACAAGCGGTGTCACATCCATCACGCGCCGGCCACTGTCCCGCTCTCAATAAGTAGCCTCGGCGAACCAATTAATCAAAGCGGCAAGACGAGCGCGAGGGTCCGGACGGCGAGCGCGAGGGTCCGGACGGCGAGCGCGAGGGTCCGGACGGCCTGACGGCGAGTGCGAGGGTCCGGACGGCGGGTACGGACGGCGGGTCCGGACGGCGAGCGCGAGGGTTCGAGCGCGGCTGCTGCAGGTCAGCGAGTCGTCCACATGTCCCGACACAACTTCTCCAGCTCTAACTAAAAGACCGTCGTTCCTCCCCCTCCTCCCTCCTCTTCCTCCTCCCTGTTTGACATCTGTCCCACAGGTCCGGGATCTCATCCACTCACATGCGGCATAAATCCATAACTTCAGCTTCTCCCCTCGGCCTCCAGGAAAACACAATAAACTGCGCTCATCTTTTATGCATGCTTTCCCTCTGTCTCCGTAGCTAGCTTTGCTCTCGGTGCGTATCAATCATCACAGGGACGCTGCGAGGCAGAGAGACACCGACCCACAGAGAGAGAGAGAGAGAGAGACGGTCTCACAACAAGACAAAATGAAGAGTCCTGTTTCTTTATCCACTCACTTCTTTTTCAATTTCATCTGCCCCTTCCCTGCTCCCCTCCCGTCCTCCGTTGCCGCGGCGCCCTGTCCTCCACCTCCTCATGTCTGCGTTTTGCCGAGTGAGGGGAGGGAAAAAAAAATAAAGAATTAGCAACATGACCTGCTCACCCCTCACTGCGCATGTAGAGCCGCGAGTTAGCAGACGCATGTCGGTGTTTGTTGGAGACGTGGTTTCCCTCAGGCTCAGGGAAGCAGCGAGTGTGAGGGCAGCAGAGTTTCCCGCCCACACTCTCACACACTCTCACTCACACACACACACACACTCACACACTCTCACACACACTCACACAGGTCTCCTCGTCAAACACTCGCTCTGCGGATCCACCGCGGCCTCATTGGCATGCTAACATATTCGCAGTGAGCCGGCGCCGCGTGGGAGAGGCCGGCGCTCTGACATGAAACTGGACGGCAAAGAAAAAAAAAAGAAACGCTGCAGAACGAGGTTGAGGTTCAGCAAAGATGATGATGATGATGATGATGATGATGATATTTATTTATAGAAGCAATGTCTTTGTTTTCCAGAGGAAAGAAAATGAAACAGTGATCAGACACCGGCGGCTTTTAAACAGCAGCAGGAATTAATGAGACTTCACACACACACACACACACACACACATATAAATACACATACCTTAGAATAATATAAACATACAGTAGAATCATATTTATAATAATAACAGCCACTTCTAAAACTGCAGTCTCTGCTTAAACTGCCCGGGTTTATCGATAGTGAAGCGTGCTAGCGAGCTAATGCTAATCCAGAAAAACATCTCTTGTGTTTCTTTTTTTATTTTCTGCTGACTCATCGTTCTCTAAAGTGAACACAGATCTGAGACCAGGGCGTACAAAACGAAACCAGAACTCTAAAACCTGATCCAAAATCTATGCTTCTAACAACCAGCATTGGACACATGTTAAGTATTGAACTCTATGAGTCACACACAGCTGTATATAACCTTTACATCACGGTGGTGTTTCACGCTCTAACACAGAGATGTAATAAGGTGGCAAGAATTATATTTTATGATTGTTAAAATGTAAATATTTATCAGTTCATTTTCTCATAATAAGAGTGAATAAGTGAATAATAAGTGAGATCAGAAGGTGACAGGGTTTTTGTACTTTTGCTCTTTGCCAGTAAAAAAGCAATTTCTGGTCATTTTCATAAATGAAATCTCCAGCGTGAGTCTTTAAAGTATCGTTGATCTCTTTAAATTATACACATATTGTACTATTTAATACCGTTTCTTGCAACACTAACTACACTGTTGCAGTATTTCCTTCTCAAGCCTTTTAGATAAAGAGGGTTTTTTTTTACAAAAGAAGCTGAGCTTTAAATAACCACCCATGGCACTGAGGTGTTCATTATTCTGCGAGCCAATCCATCACAATCAATCAGTCAATCAAAGGCCCTTTTCCTGACGCTTTTAACCCCACCATTCGTCACCTCCCTTCACCCACAGCAGGTTTCTGCTTTCTGCTGCTATGAAGGTGCTTAAAAGCCTCCACGTCGCCGCGGCGACGCTGTTTCCAGGCGCGTTGGCGGCGGAGCGGTGGCCGCGGGGAGGCAATGATGACAGAGTTAAGCCCTCCACTCCGTCCCTAAGTAATAACAGCGAAATGAGACTGACATTTAACTGAGGAAGACACACGGAGACCACAGGACGGACGCGCGAGGAGACAGACGTTATGAGACATCAGGACACTTGTCCATCACATAGACAAACGTGTGTTTAACCATTTTTAAATTCTGCACATTTGAAAGTTTCTGGTTTCGTGTTTGATAAAAAAGTGTGTTCTGCTCAGAAAGACCTTTAGGAAACTGATGTCTTATTTCACCTCAAATGTCCTCTGCATTTAAATGCCACACATAACAGGATCATATACATGCTTTTGTATTTTTCAGAACACGTGTTGTTGTTAAACTACACTCATGGTTGTAAATGTGTCGATTTAACCTCAGCACAAAATACACCGCAATAAAACACAGTTGTAACTAAACGACCCTCACAGTTGTTTACGTGATGCTACTATACGTACTACGACATATACTCACGGTTGTTTACGTGAGGCTACTATACGTACTACGACATATACTCATGGTTGTTTACGTGATGCTACTGTACGTACTACGATATATACTCATGGTTGTTTACGTGATGCTACTATACGTATTACGATATATACTCATGGTTGTTTACGTGATGCTACTATACATACTACGATATATACTCATGGTTGTTTACGTGATGCTACTATACGTACTACGATATATACTCATGGTTGTTTACGTGACGCTACTATATGTACCACGATATATACTCATGGTTGTTTATGTGACGCTACTATACGTACTGCAATATATACTCATGGTTGTTTACGTGACGCTACTATACGTACTACGATATATACTCATGGTTGTTTACGTGATGCTACTGTACGTACTACGATATATACTCATGGTTGTTTACGTGATGCTACTATACGTAATGCGATATATACTCATGGTTGTTTACGTGACGCTACTATACGTAATGCGATATATACTCATGGTTGTTTACGTGATGCTACTATACGTACCACGATATACACTCATGGTTGTTTACGTGATGCTACTATACGTACTGCGATATATACTCATGGTTGTTTACGTGACGCTACTATATGTACCACGATATATACTCATGGTTGTTTATGTGACGCTACTATACGTACTGCAATATATACTCATGTTTCACATACACGTAGAACTAAATCACCCTTGTGGTGTTTATGTGTATACGTGAGTAAACTCCGCCCCTGCACTGCTGTTTGTGTGCGTGATTTAACGGTGCTCACGTGAGATCCCAGCGAGGGTTTATTTTTGGTTTTCCTTCTTTTAAAATGATCTCTTAAATGAATAAAGATGATTTTTTTTTAACTGGAAACGTTGACTAATCAAAGACAGGATTTTAAAATGTGAAATACAAGCAGCATTTTAAAAAAGAGGGTCAACAGGAGAGTTTCCACAGAGCGTTTCTTTCACGGAGCCGGTCGACTGTTCTGAGCGTGGACCCCTGTTGTTGGAACACACTGATCTTTTTCCAACTGAACAAGTTCTTTTCACACAGCACTGATGTCGCTGTGAACACGCGCGGCCTTGGGAGAATCAGCGTTACGCTACAAACTTCTGAAGAGTGAAATCCATGGGATACGTCCTCAGATTCTTCTGTTGTTGTCACTTCATGCTCACACACACACACACACACACACACACACACACACACACACGTCTGTTCTCTCACTTAGAAACAACCCCGCGGGTTCAGGTGAGGAACCGGCACCGCGGCGTCGGTCACGCCTCGTCACCGGCAATTTGAAACAAATGTGCTCGTGAAAAATCTCCAAAAAAAAAAAAAAAGGAAATTAAAATTTCATGACATTTCCCCGCAGTTATTTCCATTCATCTTCTCAAATTCAATATTTTATAATTCACAGAATATATGTGGAGGGCCAGAAACAGGGAAGCAGATAGAAAGAGTTATTAAGCGCATATTAATGTTTGCTCTCCTCCTCCACGGCTCCCTCTCCTGAGATCTGCCCGTCGCTACTTTAAGCATGAATACTTAATCACACGCCAAACACTGTCTAATTCCTCTGCCCAGAGTGTGAGGAACGCCACGGAGCCGCAGAGACAGAGAAGCCAGTTAAAAAAAGAATGGGATTGAAATGTCACAGACGCAGCACCGGGATGCTAATAAAGCTATGCAAATAGCAATTAGCTGAGCCACTAACCTCTGAGTCAATAACAAGCCTCCCCGAACGGGAATATCCCAGCGCCGGGTGAGTTCAAAGGTCACGCGGTGATTGGAGGTCACAGCCCGAGTCGATAAGCGATGCATCTGAAAGGTTGTAATTGTGCTGGAGAAAAAGGGGAACAATTAACGAGCGTCACTGCTGCTTATATTTAAGCGCTTGTTCTGTGTTTGTGCAATTTTCACAAATCTATAAACTTAAGAGCAAGAAGAAGGTAAATAAGGAATCGTTACCTCAGCGGACAAATCAGGTGCTGACACTGTGAGCGCCCCCTGCTGCTGACCAAACGGCAGTGACATCATGGCTGTCGGTGGGGACACAAGAAAAACACGTTCACGTCTTCATCTCACAAACCTCAAACCCCATAGAGAAAATCAGTGATGGTCCTCTGCTGCCTCGTGTGGTCACTTTGTGTCACTGAATCAAACCCAAATGTAGGATTTTAAAACGCCAAAGTGACAATGGAGGCCGCAGTGGATCAACACAACAGAACAACCCCTGTGTGTGTGTGTGTGTGTGTGTGTGTGTGTGTGTGTGTGATGTTAAAATCACTGATTTTCTCTATGGGGTTTGGTATGGGAGAGTGAGTGCTTTGCAAACCTGAGACTAACGTCTGTTGTCTGCTGATAGCCACACTGATGAGCCTCGTGTGTGTGTGTGTGAGTGCAACCACCTTTAAAAAAAAGCAGATTAGTTTTTCCCTTCAAAGACGTCAGGGACAGAGAAACACTGTAACGGCTGCTCAACGGCTAAGATTAGCTTCAGCAATTAGCAGCAAAAACAACTCTGCTACTTTCTGACTTTATTAACACGGGCGGCATCTGTGTGTGTGTGTGTGTGCTGTTTAAAAGTGTCTCCAGCACTGACAGGTGCATTGTTCACACTCTTCTCATGAAACAAGTGTCGTCAGCGTGAGACAGAGGAAAATAACTCTGTGTGTGTGTGTGTGTGTGACATGACGTACACATCTCATTCACGCGGTCATGATTTCACACCTTTGGACGATGAGGTCAGAGGTCAGAGGAGCGATGAGGTGGCGAATAAATTACACAAAACACGACTCAGCATTGACTTTAACGTTGGTAACGTTTTAGAAACTCATTTAGTTTCTAAAGCGTCTTTATAGCAGAACAAGTCGCTGGTTTTCATGAGATATTGATCAACGACAAAGTTCATTCATTCATTTCTACACAGGGTTAAAATGGATTACAGCAGACTCGCTTCACTAAATCCATTGTTTACTCAGAAGATTTACAGTCAGAGCTAATCTGGATCAGGGTTCTCCAAAATAAAGGTGGACAGAATCAATGTTTCTAATGTTCATTAGGGTTATTTAAGCCTTGTAAAAACGTGCAGTTAATCATAAACGATGTAAATAAAACAGTGGAAACGATCACAGCTCAGAAATTCTCACACCAAACTAAAAATGGATTCACGGATTCAAATAAATATAATCCTCATCCTTAAGTGTTGAGTGGCTTTACGGGCGCTCGCTAATCTGACTCTGATGTATTATGCAAACATATGCACAGGCATTAAAAATTTAACGAAGCAGCGCCGAGACGTCACTGGCAGTAAAAGTGTAAAAATAGAGGCGTTAAAAAAAAGAAGAAGAAGAAGAAGAAGAAGCCTCTTCAGTCGTTTATCGTGAGGATCAATCTGAGGAAATCACACCCTGCAGAGACTGAGAGGCACAGATTACTGACGCTCTTCATTTGTCTCGAGCACCTTTTAATCTGAGAGAGAAACAGCTGAAATGACCCATGTTACACACACACACACACACACACAGTGCTCGGTGCAGGGCCACCTTTGATGTGCCGTTAGTCCGGCTGCGTAACAATCAGCAGAAGCATGTAGCCTGAGGCTCAGACACCATGAGATCAGCCGCAGAGAGAGTGACAGAGTGAGAGAGTGAGAGAGTGAATGTGTGTGGACGGCTGATTTTTCTCTTTAATTCGAGCCGAGTGTTTACAGAAGGCGCCGCGGATATAAAAGCAGAACGTGGGAGTTTGTCCCTCCGTGGATTTGTGGAATGTGCTGCAATCTTTTTTATTTTATCTTTTCTTTCAGAGGGAAGACGAGCTTTGAACCCTCGCTTTGGTTCTCTGTAAACTGTCTGCTCCAATCTGCTGCTTTCATGTCCGTGCTATTTACAAGTCTCATGTGTCTGGACATGTTTATGTTTATCCACATGTGAGGGCTCTCAGACTCAGTCTGAGTCTCAGACTCAGACTCAGACTGAGTCTCAGACTCAGTCTCAGTCTCAGACTCAGTCTCAGACTCAGTCTCAGACTCAGACTCAGACTCAGTCTCAGACCGTGGCACAGCTTCCATCTAATTGCAGATGAGCAGATAAAAAGCTGCAGCGGTGCGAGCCTGGAACTGGTCTTTAACACCTCCCCACGTCTCATGGCGCCGCCGTCACCTTAAACCTCTCCCTCAGTGTCGTAACTGCTGAGCTCGGCGTTTTCTCTGCTCTTAACAAGGTGAGAGGAAGAAAAACTCAGCGTCTCCAACGACTGATGCAAGAAAGTCAAATCGGTGGCAAATCCACTCTGACAAACAATAACGGGGAAGTTTTTCCACTTCGGAATAATAACATCGTCCACACAAACCCACATAACAAGACCGTCCCAGACCTACAGGGGGCAGCATAGAGCCGATAAGAACCAACAACAAAACCACAAATAATTCCATTTTCTTTTGTACAAAAACACATTTTCCCAAATCTCCACTGAACGTAAACATTTTCATTGACCTGACCTTTACAACGTTTAATTGAGATGTTGGGATGTTCGCCTAATCTCAAACTACTACATAACTACACTAACGTGTTAGCGCGTGTGTTACACTAACGTGTTAGCTCGTGTGTTACACTAACGTGTTAGCTCGTGTGTTACACTAACGTGTTAGCGCGTGTGTTACACTAACATGTTAGCTCGTGCGCTAGACTAACGTGTTAGCTCATGCGTTACACTAACGTGTTAGCTCGTGTGTTACACTAACGTGTTAGCTCGTGTGTTACACTAACATGTTAGCTCGTGTGCCAGACTAACGTGTTAGCTCATGTGTTACACTAACGTGTTAGCTCATGTGTTACACTAACGTGTTAGCGCGTGTGTTACACTAACGTGTTAGCTTGTGTGTTACACTAACATGTTAGCTCGTGTGCTAGACTAACGTGTAAGCTCATGTGTTACACTAACGTGTTAGCTCGTGTGTTACACTAACATGTTAGCTCGTGTGCTAGACTAACGTGTTAGCTCATGTGTTACACTAACGTGTTAGCGCGTGTGTTACACTAACGTGTTAGCTCGTGTGTTACACTAACATGTTAGCTCGTGTGCTAGACTAACGTGTTAGCTCATGTGTTACACTAACGTGTTAGCTCGTGTGTTACACTAACGTGTTAGCGCGTGTGTTACACTAACGTGTTAGCGCGTGTGTTACACTAACGTGTTAGCTCGTGTGTTACACTAACATGTTAGCTCGTGTGCTAGACTAACGTGTTAGCTCATGTGTTACACTAACGTGTTAGCGCGTGTTACACTAACGTGTTAGCGCGTGTTACACTAACGTGTTAGCTCGTGTGTTACACTAACATGTTAGCTCGTGTGCTAGACTAACGTGTTAGCTAATGTGTTACACTAACGTGTTAGCTTGTGTGTTACACTAACATGTTAGCTCGCGTGCTAGACTCACTTGTTAGCTCATGTGTTACACTAACGTGTTAGCTCGTGTGTTACACTAACATGTTAGCTCGCATGCTAGACTAATGCATTAGCTTGTGTGCTAGACTAACGCGTTAGCTTGTGTGCTACACTAACTTAAAACAAGAGCAGACAGAAACAAAAACATAAACTATGACTTTAATATTAAACTGATTGAGTTTAGTCTTTGTTTAGAATTTCAGCTGCACGTGAAGTTTACTGTGGAATAAAAACACTATTTCTGTTACCAATATTTGTTTGTATATTCAACGCTAAAATCAGCATTAGCAACCGTAACCATGGAGACGACAATAAGGAATCATACTTGAGTTGTTTCGACATCACAGGCGAAGTCAGTGCTGTGAATGTGTGACATTGTTTGAATTCTGAGTCTCTTAACCATTGACATAGTTAGCTTAGCATTAGCACCACACCATAAGCCCCAGAATGTGTTTTCTCACGTACACGGACACACATACACTTCAGTTTGGAATGGTACAGCCCGGGTCAGGCTTGTGTTTCCACTGAGAACAGAAGCTTTACTTGGTAGGCGGAGTGTGGGCGGGGCCTGAGGACAGTGTCACGACGACAGACAAAAGGAGGACGTCCAGCAGCTCTTTCTTCCGTTTGTCTCACAAAGACAACGCCAGTCTGTATGAGGACAGACTGTGGACGTTCGATATTTAAACCCATCGCTTTTCTGTCGCCCAATCAGCTGACTTTGGTGGGTGGAGCCACTCAAGCCCCCCCCCCCCCCCGACCGTACCATTTTACCCCAAGTGAAGGGTGCCAAGGAACAGAAAGGTTGGAGCTGGTTATTTTGGTTTTATTCCAAATATAAAGATTGAAAACACGAGCTCATTGTGAACGCACCGCGTGATTTTAATATTTAAAGTAAATGAACTTGAACCTCAGGTTCCAACCTCCAGTCTGATGGAGAAACAATTGGAAAGAAGAGTCAGCTTTCTCACACAGAATGTGTTGGTAATGGTTAACGGTCACAGCGTTAATCCAACAATAATCCAACAATAACAATTAAAATGATTGAGCGGAGAAACAATGAGGAGCAGAGGAGTGGGAGAGCGCAGACAGTGGGGATGTCAGGTCTGCGGATATGAGCGGTGCAAATGAGGATGAACCAGTCACCGCTGCAGACAGGCAGCTGAATAGACGAAAAGAATGGAGAGACAGGAGGGGAGGGAGGGGAGGACGGAGGGGGGAGTGTTATTGTGAGCGCCGACAAGTGATGGCAGAATCTGGGCGCCGGGTGTCACTTTGGAACAATCACAACTGACGTCGCAGGTGCTCACCAGAGAGGGAAGAGGGAATTCACTTTCCAGGGCTGCAGCATTTCCCAGCCAGGAATCAAACCCAGGACCAGAACCTTCCCGGACGTGCCGTCAACAACCAGAACTGGTTCCAGACGATGAGGGACTGTGACGAGGCTTTGAAGGCTTCGAAGCAAAGATCTCATTGTTCCACTGAAAACAACGACACGTTTGTCAGCGGTGGCTTTTGAGATTGATTGGACAGTTTGATAAAGAACCTGAAGACCAAACTGTTAATGATGATTTTCGTCCTTTCAAAACTAGAAAAAGAAACATTCACCTTTTATTTGATGTGAGGCTGACGATACGTTCCTCTTTAACCCCACACAACCAATATTAGATCTACATCTTATTCACGCCTCAAAAACAGCATCAATCTCCACATGTGGAAAAACTACATCCACTTTATTCTCAATCAACAAATGAAATTTGAGGTAAAAACACTGAACAAAAGACGACGTAAGATGTTCAGGGTGAAGCCGCTCACACACTAACACATGATCTTCCTGTGGAGAGTCTGAGTCTCTGTGACTCATCTGTCTTTTGGTTTTTGGAGTGAGTTGTTTCTAAAAAACCCTCGCGTCCGTCAGTGAAAACAGTTTTCAGTGGCGCAGACGCACGGCGCTGACGGCCGGTAATGACGGTTCATTCATCTGCAGACCTGGATACACTGACACCAGGTAAGAAAGGAGATGTTTGCTTTGCACAGACTGAAGATACGTCATCTTCTGTATAAACTGGTGCAGGATTCGTTCTCCAGGCTCAGCTGACCCACAATCACAGTCTGTCCTCCACGGACTGTTCCTGTCTTTGGACGCGTGGACGAGGCTCATTCAAGGATACGTCTGCCACATTTACACTGAGATCTCCAAACATGTTCAGAAAAACGTGGTCCTCAACAGACCTGGGTCATTAAAATGTCTCCCTTGTTGTTAACCCTGTTACAACGCCACCTACTGTTCACACCGTGCATTGTTTGAGTCTCTCCAGGACCACTGAGCCTCTCTTCCCAGACGGGAGGAAGCACCGTGTTTGAGGTCACTTTGAGACGACACTGCATAACCACGCCAAGTTTAGGGAAAACAGAGAGAACTGACTTCCTGAAAAAACTGCTGGACTGACATTGATCTGAGGACGTCTCAGTATTGGATGAGAATCCTTAGCTTCCTGATTAGCCTGGCTAGCTGCTCGTAAACAGGATATGACGATGTACTGCTCGTCTGTTCACACAGGATTAGGATTACCTGGGGTCATTTCTCCGCTGTAATCTTTACTGACATCTTCCAGGTAAAGATGAGTGACATGGAACATTTGGACTTAAATCACAGAGAAGTTAATAATGACTTCAACTTCACGTCTCCATGTAAAACTAACCCCGTCTGAACTGGGTTTTAGAAAGTCACCTGCCAAGTTTGACATTCATGAGATTAAGAGAAAGATTAATAGATGTTGCTTCTTCTACAATAATTCTAATAAATAAAGTCTTATTTTTGCACCTTTAATTGTGACAGATTCCAGGTTTTAATCAGCAGCATAGTCTTGAAATGTGGAGAGCAGATTGGCCTCGGGCAAAGGAAGTGTCGATTAGATTTTTGGTGGTGATCCTGGTCCCGGGGTTTCCGCTGCTGCTGTTACTGCTGCTGCTGCTGCACAATTACACTTTTTATCTTTAATCACGAAGCTGCTGCAGATAGAGACGAGATTTCAAATCCTAAAGCTACGTTTTCAAGGTCAGCAAATCAATTTAAGTTAAAACGCCGGTGAAAGGAATGATGTACTGGAGTGCAACAGCGTATTTAAGGAGCGGTCATAGAGGATTTAATACTGCACACGCGGGATTTGCATTTTACTATAAATGTAAATTTGACTCTTTGTAAACTTGCGGTACAAAAACAGGAATCAGGCAACATGAGACGCAGCGATTTCATGAAGAACACAACGTTTCTCTGCTTCTGTTTAATGCAGTACTTCACCGTTTTAATGGTTTTATTGATGTTTTTAGCATAAACTGCTGTGACACACGTTTCTTCTTTACAGGCAACAAACAATTGTCTTTAACAGGATTTATAACATTTACTTTATAATCCATTACAGATTTGTATCATCGCATCCTTTCAGTCCTGATAACAACACGATAATAATCTGCATTAATCTAATCCACGAAGTGAGTGTTTGGACTGTGATAAAATATGAAAAAAGGTTTACGCGTTAATGTAAACTATACTTTGGATCCCGGATCGCGTAACCATCTTCAAAGATCAAATATGGACTTTAAAAAAAGTGTCCTGATATTTTGGATATCAGCTCCATCTCCAGCTCGTAGTTTACTCTTTCGAGTAAAATCAGACCAACGTCGCAATTTACGCAGTGCGTGAATTCAGGTATGGACCATGCAGCCATCTTTGAAAATCGATTAGAACTCTTTTAAGATGAGACAAACTCTGAGTCAGAGGGCTCAAACTCGCGGCCCGCGGGCCACATGCTGCCCTCCAACAGGTTTAACATGGCCCTCAAATCAATATCAAGTTGTAATATAGACGCGTCTTTTCTGTGAACACTTTTGTTTTGAAGTTACTTGACATGTGATCGCAGATAATGTTGCGACGTGATGCTCAGTGGCGCCCCCTGGTCAACGGTCTGACCGACTCTCACTGGGTCACACTTTAGAAACATCCGTGCTTTTTTTCCAGGTGGATTCACTTCACAGCTGCTTGTAAAGCAAAGACTTTCCATCAGATCAGAGAAATGAAAGGAAACTGTTTGCTAATGAGGAGTTTGTTTCACAGCGGGAGTTTTCTCCGCAGTCTTCGTCAAGATCTAAAAAAGAAAAGATTGAATTTAAAGAGAAAGACTCAGAGACTCAGCAGCTGAGAAGAAGAAGAAGGTTTGTGTTTCCCCTCCTTTCTCCACATCCATCACTCGTCTTCCTCTCTGCTCCTCTGTTGTTCACGCTGTCACCAGCTGTCATGACGAGGCTGTTTTATTTCTAATGGTTGACATTTCGCCCCGTGTCGCTCGCCTGGAAGAACACACCGCGATGAATGCGCCGCAATTTTCAAAGGAACATCTTGTTATTAGCCACACACACACACACACACACACACACACACACAGGTGGGCGCAGAGGTGCGTTTAAAAATGGAAAGATCCATCGACCTTTTATCTGCGAGCAGAGAGAAGCAGGTTTCTCACTCCCACATCATGTTTCATCCTCGTCTCCTGCCTCCTCTCCTCTCGTCTCCTGCCTCCTCGCTGGAATCAAATTAAAGTGGTGATTAATAACAAAGATGTGAGCGCTGCTCTGAATGTGAGGAACTTTGCAAATCTATTTTCTCTTCAGCCCAATTCTCTGCCGCTTCCGTCTCCTGCTGTCGATTTAATCATTTCACTCTCATCTGCTTCTCTTTGTCTTCCATTCACTCCTCTTCCCCTCGTCCTGTCCTGTGTCTGACGTGCTCTGAATGTCCTCGGTGGACAAAGTTGCTCCAGAAGGATCAGAAAGGTCGTCCACCATCTTCTATTCATTTGTTTCTAATTAAAGCGCGTTTAATTTTTTCCGATCACCTGATCGATCAAAGAGACGCCGCTGTTTAATAATCCTGTAAACTTTAATCCACATCTTCATCTAGGTACAAGATGTGCCCGAACAATGACCGCAGGAACACGATGGGAGTGGTGATTAAAAGCGAGCGTGAACTCTTTTGTCGTCGTCTGACTTTCATCTTTCAGCCTGTTCTACATTTAAAATTCAACAATCTTCTCGTGTTTGTGGAGGAAAGTCCGACCTGAACCACAACCCTGAGAAAGTCCTTCAAACATTCTTCAGAACGTTTCCACGGCGATAAAGGAAAACACAGTCAGTCCAAAACAGGACGTTTATGCTTTACAAAGATTCTTTAAATAATATAATAATAAAGATTCATGTGAAATAATATCACGATAAACTGATAAGTTAAAAAAATTGTTTAACGACAGAACTTTTCTCCAAAATTTGTTTTTTAGTCTGTATAATAAAAGTATACATATATTTATCCATACATTTGTTTTAAAAAAAATATTTGTTTATTTTTATCTAATATTGTTTCTAAATGGAATTTGTAGTTTGTTTATTTATATACTGTATATATATACACAAATATATATATAAACAAACTATACGTATATATGTATACATGTATATACATATACGTATATGTGTATATATGCATATATGTATATCTATGTATACTGTATATATGTATATATACAGTATATAAATAAACAAACTCTAATTCCATTTAGAAACATCAGATAAAAATATATATACATATATATGTATATACGTATATATTTTTTTTTTTTATCTAATCACGTCTTCATTCATTTCAAAACATCTTTGTTTTTAAGCCGAGTCAGTGAGAAACAGGGAGCAGTGACTCCAGAGGCCTGGCCTGGCCTCCTCTCGCCTCCTCTCGCCTCCTCTCCTCTCCCCTCCCCTCCCCTCCCCTCCCCTCCTCTCCTCTCCTCTCCTCTCGATCATGATTGGCAGCCGCAGCAGAATCAAGGCGGCGCCGTGTCTGAGATCTTTTTCCCGAGGAATTCGTGGATTCCCATCAGGTCAACTGGACGTGGAATTTGTCCACAGACGCCGGATCCAATTCTCCGCACTGACGCCGACGTGGAGTGGAATTGAACAGTGGAGTGAGCGTGTGAGCGAGGGTTATTGGTCTTTTCCTCTGTGAGGTGCTGCAAACACCGTGTACGCTGCCAAGCCCCATTAGACGGTGACAAACAGACGTCCACTCGGCTCAGCGCTGTCAGAGCCCGGTAATGAAAGACACATCAGCCTTAGAAAAAGCAGACGAGGAGGAGGAGGAGGAGGAGGAGGAGGAGGGCGAACAACAACAACGACAAACATACTTTCAGACTAATACAGTGACGCAGAGACAGAAATCAAAAATGTCCGTTTACGTGACGACGACGAGACGAAGGGTGAAAATAGAGCAGAGGACGACGGAGACGAGATAAAAGACACAAAGAGTCCGAGTCATTAAATCATGAGAAACAAGGGTCAAGGGCTTTTCATGGACTTTCCAGAACAAACTTGTAAGAGCTCGTCTTCGTCCATGATGGTGATTTGTGTCCATGTTTTCAAACAACACTTTTTAAGAAGCAAAATAAATAAAATGAAAATGGATTGAATCATTCAAAAATATCAGCGGAAACTTGAGGAATGAGTTCCAGGCGGACAGCGACTCCAAAACTCCAGCCAATCAGCAGGCAGCTTCCTAAGGCCCGCCCACAAACAAAAAAAAAACACAGCGCTAAGAACAAATATATTTCCAAACAACAAATTACAACATTTTTGAATGATTCCATCGACATTTCTTTAGCTTCTTGAAAAACATTGACACAGATCGAAGTCTGTGTATGCGGCTCGCGCTCATGTGGACTCACACTAAAACCGTCTTATCAGTTACATTTGTCTCGGTCGTAAAAGGATGACATGAGGACAGAGTGGAACAATAGAGTCGATTGATTTAAAAATGAGTGACGTGCGTGTGTCAGCACATTCGCTCCTTGAATTCCAGGAAATAGGTCCTGGAAAATCCAGGGACAAAGACAAATCATGATGTCTTTGATGTCAAGTTGATGTTTGAATCTCAACAGAAAGTGATTCAAAATAAAGATTCTGCTTGAAAATGTCTCTGATTAGTTTGTCCACTCCGTGCTGCTGTAGAAACTTTGTTGCTAGGCGACGGCAGCGACAGTAACGAGCGCGTGGAAACAGAACGGAGGCTGAAGACGTAGGCGTTTCATTTTCATTTTAAACAAAGTGTAAAAAAATAGCCGAGTGTGACGGCGACGCACACACGCTGACATGAAAGTGTGTGTGCTTGGATGACATGGTGACATTTGTGAACGCATGAACAGCAGCAGCAGCACGCGGTGAGATGACAGCGGCGGCGGCGGCGACGACTCGATACCGAGGCGACAGGAATCGTTACGCCACTTCCTCCCGGGTTCAAAGACGACTCCACTCCACCACTTAGCAATATGGATCTGACGTGTGAAGTGGTGAAAGGGTTAATGCGATCAATTCTGCTTTAACAGTAATGACTGTGTGTGTGTGTGTGATGACATTTACACAGAGACAAAAGTTCCGCAGATTTCTGATAGTGAACTCACATTTTTACAGCCAATTAAATCAAAAACCAAAGACACTAACGACAACAACAGCAAACAAACAATAAATAATCCTAATCCACATACAGATGCTAAGAAACTCGTTAGCTTCTCAGAGCTCATTCCATTGATTCTCCCTCTAATATCTGTTTTAGTGAAGGACGTGAAAAATGATCTTCAGTCGTGTTTAGAGCACTTTTCTCCTGCTGCTGCTGCTGCTGCTGCGCGTGTTTGTTCTGCTGTTTACGTTGTAAAAAGCCTTTCCATTAAAACGTGGACATAAATCTGACAGGGAGCTACATCAGCGAGCAAATGAGCACGCGGCACATGAAGACCCACGCAGCGGGCGGGCGGGCGGGAGGACGAGGGCAGCTGCTCTCTGGGGACCCTCATTACAGCGGAGACACGTCGCGAGGCCGCGGCGTGAATAAAGCGGCGTGGAGGCGACACACGGCCGCCACGTATGTCACTCTGTCTCCTCCTCGTTAGTCGCCGTGTGCCGGCGCTCGTACACGACCGGCCGCAACCGGAACAAACGCCAACGTCTGACCTGACCACCGTCAGCGAGATGTGGCCGTTTGTTATAAGTTGCTCAGTAAATCTTATTCAAACCAAATCAGCCTGAAAACTGAAGTTTGTAAAGCACTCACTCTCCCACACCAAACCCCAGAGAGAAAATCAGTGATTTTCAGGAGCTGCTGGTCCTCTGCTGCCTCGTGTGGTCACTTTGTGTCACTGAGGTCAATCTGAACAAAGGATTTCATAAGTCGAATCGACCAAATCAGACATTAGAACTTAGTGATGGAGGCAGCAGTGGATCAACAACTCCTGTATGATGTTAAAATCACTGGTTTTTAGAGATGTAACGATATGAAAATTTCATATCACGGTTATTGTGACCAATATTATCACGGTATTGTTAGATGTGTTCAAAATGTTCCAAAAGTACTGAACACACACACTGAAATCTTTTAACCAAGTTTTATTTAAAACAATATATTTTATATTATATGATGATTATTATTATTAATTATCGTCTGACTGACACGCGCGCACACACACACACACACGCAGGTCCTCACTCGGTGTCGGATAATAATTAAGTAGTGGCAGTCGTACACAGCATAAAAATAAAATAAAAAAACACAGAAACAAACACATGTTGCTCTGCTACGGTACGTGTCGTCTGCACACTACTCGCTTTCGCTGATCGCGCCCAATAACATGTATTTTTACAGGAGTAACGTTAGGTAACACTTAACTTAGGTTTCCTTTATTTGTTGACTTACTCGCTGAAAAGTAGTGGGTGGTGGTCACGGACATGGCTCATCATATTGGAAGTGTTTCCCCCCTTCGCGGAGATTTTTGGAGCGCAGGTGGCTTCAGCCGTGTTGTCGCTGGACAGACAGTGGAAACTGTGCATGCGCGCCCACTTCTGAGCGAGTGCTGTTCAGGTGCTGCTGCTTCTCCAGGAAATGAGCAGTATCACTGTGAGGTTTTCGGTAATCAATCACGGTTTTAACGATAATTCAAATTTGAAATGGTAGTACTAACCGTCGGGAATTTTACCATCATACCGGTAATCGTTACATCCCTACTGGTTTTCTCTATGAGGTTTGGTGTGGGAGAGTGAGTGGTTTACAAACTTCAGTTTAACAGTGAGATAAAGACGTGAACATGTGACGTTTATGTCGTAGACGTGAACTGACCCCTTTAGCATCCACACACACTTGATTAAAGGTCTATTCTGCTCCGTAACTCAGATTTAATTTAACATTCTCTTACTTATTGTTGTGGATTTGATCAAACGCTCAGACACTGAAGCTGACGTAGACTTTAAATTAATTCTCTGACTGTTTCTCTTCATCTTCAGTGTTTCATAAACACCACGACACAGAGTCGATGAGAACAAGCGGTGGAAAAAAGAGTTTGAATAAGAGAAAGAAAAGTGCGTCGGTGTCACACTCAGGAACATCACGTCTTCACTAATGTGACGCGTCGCCTCTGACAGGCGTGCTGCTGCTGCACACGCACACACACACACACACACACACACGCACACACGTGGACTTGTGCTTAAAGCCCACGCTGAAGACACGCGACAGCTACTTAGCCTTTTCCAATTATGACTTTAAGGTAATTGAGAGGAACGACGAGCGTATTTTCATCTGCGTCGTCAAAGTGACGGCAGCGCGCGGCACAGCAGCAGCGGGGGGAACTATTAGAGCTTGTTTATGAGAACGACATGAAAGTATGAACATGTGAAAAACACCGTGTTTACGCTTTAACACAGAGAAAAATCATCTTTATCTCAATCGTGTGCTGATATTATTATATATATATATGTTATATTGAGCTGAAACAATGAATCGATGACTAAATTAAGCTTTTTTTAATGACAAAAACAAGACGTTTGAGAGCGTCATCATTTCCAGGGTTGACGTACACCGATCAATTATGGACCGAGCGATTCATCGATTATGAAAGTAATAGTTAGTTGCAGCTCTAATTATATATATATATATATATATATGTTATTGATATGTGATACTGCTTTAACTCAAAGGATGTTAAAATGAACTCAGGAAGGTCCTCACAGAGCAGGCAGTTCAACACGTGGCAACAGAAATACTAATAGCCTCGACTGTCAGAAGATGAAAACTAAACCAAACATCCGTGTTTATGTTACGTCTCAATGAAGCGGAATTATAAAAAGTGACATTAAAGTGGAGCTAAATCTCAACATGAAAACAGATGAAATCAGTGAACAGGAAGTGGCTTTTGTTTATGTTCACGTTTGTTATTCTGCTACAAAACCATTATAACAAGGATTCACTCGTCCATTATTAACATGGATCATCTGTGTGTCCTGTACTGTTTGTGTCGTATAAATAAAGTTTGGCTGATAAAAACAAAGAAACAGGAAGCTCCCAAAAGTCTCCCTTTTAACTCGTTTAACTCAGGTTTGATTCATGTGTGAAATCTGACCTCTCCTTCTCTTCTTCTCTCCTCAGGTGTTTTAATCTGGCCGCGCTGATAATCTGAGCTTTCATCCACTGATCCACAAAGTCCCGCCCACCTCACAGAAGACGGAGAGAACGAGGAGCGTCCGAGGAATCCTGAGGAAAGAAAAGAAACCAAAGAATTAGACGGGAATCTAACGAGTTAATGGAGGTGAGCGAGTTAACGACGGAGGTGAACGAGTTAACTTGTCATCTGAGGAAAGTGATTGACTTACAGTGAGTGGGTTAGTGATGACAGATCTGGGTGATCTCTAACCTGGTTATGAGTTAGTGGAGGTTTATATTTCACCACTCGTCGTCCGTAAAACAGAAAAAACAACAGAATTAGAAAAATCTGGAATGAAAGAAGAGAAAGAGAACAGACGTGGACGTCTGTGGGTCAGCGATTACTCACGGAAATCCTGACAAACAATGTTTAACTTCTGCTGGAACTTCATGTTCTCTGGCCTCGGATGATTGTGTGAGTGCATGTAACTCATGCATTATACCAATTTATTACAACAACAATAACAATAATAAAATTGAATCAAAGATCATTAATGTTCTCTGGAAACAGAAACCACCAGAGCAACAAATGAGATTGAGGTCAGAGCAAAAGGGTCCGTGTCAGTCTGCCCTTCCACACAGAGCAGTCCAATTACATCCCATAATATCATCCATGGACTCAAAGATGGAAGATAATACTGAGGGCAAAGGTCAAAATCAATGAATAAACACAACAACATGAGTGTAACGGTAGTCTATGGCACATGAGCTGTGGTGAATGTCATGTACATTCATGGAGGATATCATTGACATAGACAACAGTTAGGAATAAGGTAACAAAAACATGTAAATAGTTCAGCTATGACTGAATTTATATTTTTCCACTTAGAATTTATCAATAACAACCTCAGTTGTAAACAACAGCAAAATAAACAAATGTACACAAGGAACGCTGCTCAAAGTGCAAATTAAATTAATAAAACGGCCGATAGTAATAAAAAAATTAATTCAACCGTCCGGATATGTCAGTGTCCACAGTTGGTCTGAAATCAGCGTGTGTATTAGTCCTTTAATGTAAATGTTCATCTACCCGGGGAGTGTGATTTGGTTTAGATAGAAAGAAAAAAAAACACCTGCATAGAGCAGGTGTTTTCCTTTAAATCTATCATTTATCTCTTTTTTAACATTAATCTAAATCAACTGTACAGTATTTATCTTTTTTAACTTAGATCAATGAACGTAAACCATTCACATTGACAATGTATTATATACAGCTATGAAAGGGATTATTAAACAGCCCACACACAAAACGGTATGTATATGCAATATAAATTTAACTTTACCACTACTTAATGCACACAAATCATGAATTAATACACATATCAATTATATTCGACAATGATTCATTCAATTACTGTCTCTAAGTTACACAAATGCACACAACTGCATGTGTTTAGCTTTGTAACATTAGCTAGCATATGGCAATAGCACAGGTCATATATATGTATATATAAAAGTACACGTTGTATAGCAATAGCACTAGTTATACAAAGTTAACCACATTCTCACACTCAACACACTCATATACGCCTCCGGTTGGTTTTAAACATTCAAACACAAGTGTAACAGCACATAAGACTGATATATTAATGAAATAAGTGAGTCATTAGCCGAGGTCGGCAGCCGTTAGCATGCTATGCTAAGCGCTAATGATTACTACTCACCGGAGTTTTCCCTCGATAAAAACACGATAAAATGACGATGTCCGGCAGCCAAAACACCTTCTCCTAGGTGAGGATACCTTTCAGAACCAATAACGCCAAAGAAAATAATGTTTTATCCGCTCTTTATCTGATTATCAGCGTTAACTCGCTCTCGGCTATAGCATGACTGTTCTCATTCAAGCCCGGGAAAAAAACACAGGAAGTGTGACCGTGACTAGCGCTTGTGTGTAACTAATGCGCACCCTGCTGGTAAAAAGAAGCAACTACATCAGAATACAACTCATTCAACTGTATAGCTCAACATTGTGAAACTCTAAAAACTGTGTGTAACTAAAGGGTGTTACAGTGAGTCACAGACCTTCACCAAGACTTTTACAACCCAGCACCTGAAACCTTTCTGATCCACAGAAGAACTTTCTGGACCCAGAAGGTTCCGGAAGAACCTGGATAATCTTCATAATCCAGATCACAGATTCTGTCATTCTTTATTCCAGTTTCAGGCAGATGATTAATCTGATGATAGATTTTTTTTTGTGACGTCATCAGTGACTCGATTGTTACCAATAATGTGTTCATCTACACGTCACAGAAAATTCTGAATAATCCGTGTAGAACTGTGGACAGGAAGTGGCTAAAAGAAGAAAAACGGTGGACAGGAAGTGGCTAAAAGAAGAAAAACTGTGGACAGGAAGTGGCTAAAAGAAGAACAAATTTACGCCGACGATAAAAACACAAAACATGAGGAAAATAGAAACAGTTGTGGTTTTTTAATAACAATAATGATCCTTAATTCTGTAAAGTGACTGTGGGAGGAGCCTTCACCTGGAGTAGTGTTGATGTATGTATTTAAGTTTTTTCTCACAACGACGACAAGATTAAAGTTAGTTTGGTTGTTTTGTTGATATTTTAAACATATTTACATGAACTCTTGATTCAAAGTTTGGGAAAAATTCAGCAA
Source organism: Solea solea (assembly GCF_958295425.1). NCBI lineage: Eukaryota > Metazoa > Chordata > Actinopteri > Pleuronectiformes > Soleidae > Solea > Solea solea. Next base: position 36,888,441 of record NC_081136.1, read on the forward strand.
ATCTGTTTGGGGAACCCAAACAATAACCTCTGCGACCCATCTGTGGGTCCAGACCCAGTGTTTGGGAACCACTGCTGTACAGTTTATAGCCGTGTTTCTATTAGAAATAGAACCAAAAAATAACCAGAACCAACCGTTCCACTCTTTGACAACCAGAGTAAAATGCAGCGACAGTCAGTGGATTGTTCTCATACAAACACTGACGATGTTGTCGTCTGTTGTCGTCACACCCGCCCATGCCCCGCCCATGCCCTGCCCATTCCACGCCCACACAGTAAAGGTTCTGTTCTCAGTGGATACACAAGCCTGATCCAGGACTGAACCATTCCAAACCAAACAGAAACGACAGGCAGGACCAGGTGTACCTAATAAACTGACTGCAAGTATAAAATGATTTGTTTCCAGGGTGAATAGACTCGACACGTCTAGACTGTTAAATGTTCTTCGTTGTTCTCGTCATCAGAAAACAGCTTTTCCAGAGTAAAGACCCGACAAGTCCGACGCCGAGTCCTGACTGAGCTGAAAGACCAGGTCAGGGTTCTGTGTGAGACAGTCTGACCTCTCATGAGCCCTCTCTCCACTCTCACGTCTACTTCCTGTGCCGCTGCTGCTGCTGCTCGGTGTGAGCGAGAGGCCACTTTGATGAATTAATCCAAAAGAAGAAACTGGTCTTTCAAATGTAAAGAGCACCTTGGTTTCCGGAGAAAAACTCATGAGGAGAGGAAGGTAGAGAAGCACGGATCAGCGTGAGAGGACGAGGCTGAAAGAAACCCACTCCACAGGATACACTGTGTGTGTGTGTGTGTGTGTGCGTGTGTCAGGATGGAAACATTGTGTCGACACACAAATCTTTACCTGGAAACTCGACACAAAAATCACCTCAGGCCCAAACTTTCAAGTCAGACTTGGAGGTCTGGGGTTCATCTGATCAGTTCTCGAGTGTCTCGTCGTCAACAAAGAAACAAAGTTTTCTGGCTCTGTTCTGGACCGGGTTCTGGACTGGGTTCTGGACTGGGTTCTGGACTGGGTTCTGGACCGGGTTTAGAACTCGAGGAAGAAACAAGACGAACAAGGCTCACATACCAGGAACCAGGTGTGACTCTGAGCCAAACTCAGATTATTCCAGAACAGGTCATAGGTCAACAGCCCATAGGCAAGCGGAAAGGGAAGTTGGCTTGTGACTGAAGGGTTGCCGGTTCGAGACTCCCGAGCAAGGTACCCGGTAGCCATTGCTATTTTCATTGTACTCCTTGTTCTGATCAAAAGCCCGGATAAACGTGACGGTCGTGTCAGGAAGAACATCCAGCACTAAGATCTTCTGCTGTGGCGCCCCCTAGTGAGAGAGAAGCCAAAAGACGAGTTCTGCTCAGAGAACCAAGTTTAACAAATCAATATTTACACAATCTCCTGAGATGAAACCTTGTTCATGGCGGTTATTGCGATTGTCCCTACAAAGATGTAAAAACAATAGAGACAGGTTGCCGCGGTAACATGCATACAGATCAAAGACAGATGAGGGCGGAGTCTGTCAGGGCGGAGCCTGCTCTGTGGCTCGTGAGAACACGACATTTGAAAATGTGTTTTTAACAATAATTCCTGTAAAATTCCTCGGATGGTTTTAAAACTGGGTTTAAAACATCGTAACTGTCGCAGGTCCTGACGCGATCGATCGCAGAGTTCGACAAAGACGGCGGCGATGGGTGAAAATGTTGACCTTTCCCACCATCAAAGAAACTTTCCACTGAATCTGAAACACATGAAACAACAAGTGTTTCCAGTGTGTTCTCCATCGGTGCTCGGTCCGAACCAAGTCCTGACCTGGTTTCCCTCCAGGGTCCGACTGTCACGATGCGATTGGCTGAGAAAGCGGTCGCTCGTCTCCAGAACATCTGCTCACGCCCACCTGTCGTGACAAATCTGTCAAATCAGAACAAACAGCTCGTCGCTCCACATTTATCCTCCGTGATTATTCCATCTCTTCATCTGTTTGTGTGAAAAACCAGGAAGAAAACTCTGTTGAATTAAAGAAATCTCATCAAGGACTGTGTGATTTGATCGAGTGTTGCCGCAGCCTGTTAGCTCATTAGCCGCTAAATTAGTGCCACTTCCCCGTGGTTCTCAATTTTTTTAATGACTGTAATTGACACGACTTGAATGGAGTTCATTGTAATCATGTAGCATCGGCGCTGACAGACGGCAGCATATGTTTGCTCCGGGCAGTTTCTGCACATGTCCTCGTTCATGTTTTATAGACGCGCGTGTCCTCGTGTCCTCGTGTCCTCGTTGGCAGAGACAAGCGCGACCCCCGGCAGCGTCGTGTCAGACTTCGGCCTCGAGGAGAGAGAAAATCTGTCGTTTCCTCGTCTCTAACTTTAATCTGATCATTTCATCTGAATATGGACTTTTAATAAATTCAGATTCAACTCATTTTACACATTTTTAATTTGAACTCTGACGTCTGACGTACGTCAGGACTAAATAACAAAGGTCATCAGGTCCATTTTGACGATGACGTGAATGACCGAACGCGTCTGAGCGTTGACGTGAAAAACTATGTCAGTTTGTACTCGAGTCATCGTCAAGGGTTACACGATATCGAAAGGTCTCGCAGATTCAAAGGGGCGTGGCCACGGCAACCATGGGAAACAGGAAGTGGCCTCAAACTCCGCCGTGCATAAACCGATCTTCTGGAAACTTCCCGGCTCCACACAGGAAGTGGGTCATCAAACATTTACACTTTAAACCGTCTGTTTTTAAGATTTCTGTCCATGTGGAAAACGAGACTAGAAAACGTCAGTGTGGACGCAAACAGATCAGATCTGATTACTGACAGTAAACCATGTGAACAGTTCAGATTCTGATTGGATATCTCAAGGATTCTCGTCTGTGCGTGGTTCGACCGCAGCCGATAAACTTGGAACTATTTCTTCTTCTTCTTCTTCTTTCTAAAAAAATGCTGAAAAACAAAGTTGAATCCATCAAAGTTAAAAGCCGCTTCCTGCCCTGGAAACAAAAACAGAAACCTGATAAGTTTCAATCGAGCCTAAACTCAATCAGGGCGTCAGAGATCGGCCTCGCGAGGATGAGGAAATGTGACAGGACTAAAGAGGTTAGACGCCATCTTTATCCAATTACAGCGCAGC
>NC_081136.1:36896583-36921583 GCF_958295425.1 Solea solea
CCCCTGGTTCTGTTGACGCAGATTAATTCTGCCGTTTTCCTCGATAGCGATCGTGCTAAGACCCCCAGTGAATGACGGCGAGAGAGAGAGAGGGAGGGAGGGAGGGAGAGAGAGAGAGAGAGAGAGAGAGAGAGGGGATGTGAATAAAACGAGCCAACAGGTCTGCGCAGCAGGGATTAGCGGGTAAAGTGGATTAGGAAGCAGTATTCTGATATTCCGCCCAGGCTGCAGAGAAGGTCTTTAGAAAAGCAGAGAAACATCTGCTGCAGCTTAGTGAGGCCGTGAAAACACGGGAAACACCGACGCCACGGCGACGACGACGACAACGACGACGACAACGACGACGACCTCCAGGAAACGCACGTTCAAACGCACGCAGACACTTTTATACACGTTTATATTTATGGACATGAACACAGCGCGAGTCCTCGGGGTGAACGTGTTCTTGGCTCAGTGTGTGTGTGTGTGTGTGTGTGTCTGATTGAAGCTTCTGTATTTCAACATCCACACTATCGCTGACACAATGAGGACACTCGTGTTTCAGACGACAGTAAAATAAAACACTGCGTGAGAATCAGCGACATCTACTGGTGAAACTGCAGATTACAGCAAACAAACAAACGCTTCCTTTTCTCAAGCAGAAATAACTCCTATAAAGCAAGTTTGTCCATTCCAGGCTCCTGTACATTTACCGTTCTGTCAGTAATTACATCAATAAAAACAATTCTTTCTTCTTTATTGACGACCTCATGTGTGACGCACCTATGACCACAAGGTGTCAGCACCAGCAAACAGTTTTACATGAACCGTAGCTCGTTTTAATAGAATATTATTCATCGATAAGAGTCCACGTAAATACGCCGTCACGCGTCGTCATGACCATGCCAAACCCATAGGTGGCAGTGTAAATGTAAAGGCGTGCTAGCCAATAAGAAATCCAAGTTTTCCAAAATCTCAGCTTTGGCCGGAGTTCTTCACAAACGATCGTCTCAGTGACTGAAAACTGAGTTTTCTTGCGACTGAAATTCAAATCTAAACGTTAACGTTATAAACACAGCTGCGGTTTGTGTGTTTGCAGGTGAATATTACGAGGGGCCTTGAACGCATCTCGTCACCTCTGATGAATTCAGACGTGATTTTAAATCTGTCTTCAGGTTCAGCTGAGACACTGAAGCGTTTTCTTCTTCTTCATAAAGACGGAGGTGAAGTCAGTTTGAAGATAAACAGACGTCGTGGAACATCCAACCTGAAGCTAACTTCACACTTCTGTCTGTAATTGTCTGATGAAGCAGACAAAGTCTGTCTCAGTGTGAGTCGCTGTTAATCTCCACTTTCCTCAAACTCTTCAGCTTAAATCAGATTATCACGGAGTCTCAGACTAATCTGCACTTTCTCTGTTTGGACCCGGCTGTTTTCTCACTTTGTCTCTTAGCAACAGGCTTGTAGGCGGAGTGACCGAGGACGTTAATCCTCATCACAGACCTGAGACAGACTCTCATGTCCCCTGGTGGTTCCAGGTGGTAGTTCGCCTCAAAGAGGACTCAGGGACTTTCACCAAATCTGCGTAAAAATCTTCATTTTAGTTCTTCACCGTTTCATCACGAGGATCAACATTTATTTTAAACGTATATTCTGGTAAGTGAGAGAATAAAACAGTGGTTGAAACCATTTGATCTGGAAGTTACTGATGATTTTAATATTTATTCATATTTTATATTTTCTGAAGTTTATCATAAAAACAAATGAATGCTGGAAACTTTCCACTTGAACCAACGTCACCAAGAAAACCAGCGCCATATACTTCTGCCCAACCCTGGTTGCCACAGTAACCTGCATACAGGTCAAAGGAAGGCGTGGTCACCATCTGTGTGGGTGGAGCCTGCTGCGGATAATTCCTGCCAAAATTCATGAGATCACGGTGTTTTCATAGAAACGTTTGATGAAAGAGTGAAGGAAATAAAAACAGAGCTGAAGAAAGAGAATAAAGATGATGAAGAATAAACAATGAAGGCAGATTACAGAGATTTCCTTTTCTAAGCCTCTGTAACTTCTGCTGTAATCTCAGGATATTTAGTCTGTGTGTTCACGATTCAGCCGTCGCTCAACATTTACTCAACTTATCCGACTTTTTCACGTTATTTACTGTCGACAAACTGAAAAATCATCACTGTCTCAGACGTGTCGGCCCCAACACACACACACACACACACACACACACAACACACACACACACACACAACACACACACACAACACACACACACACACACAACACACACACATAACACAAACACACACACACATAACACTCAACAATAATAATAATAATAATAATGATAGTAATAATGAGTGTTTGAAGCTTACATGTGAATGAATGACTTTATCCTGATAATCCTTTTCCTCCTGGTGAACGAGGTTTTAGAAAAACAAAAACCTATATATACTGTATATACAGTATATACTGTGTGTATATATACTGTATATACACTAAATATACAGTATATACAGTATATGCTGTACTATGTACTATGAAATAATAACGTGAATATTTGTGAAAATGAAAAATACTGAAGGAGATAAAAGTTTTTTGTTTCAAACTTCAATAAAAACGTGTTCATATTTCAATCTTTTCAGACATTTTCAGACGTGGAGTTCACTCACAGATTTCAGTTGACAGTTGGACACAGTCGAGGATGGAGCGAGGAGACGAGGAGACAAGGAGACGAGGAGGGATGAAGGGTGGAGGAGGGAGGATGACGCGGCTGAGGCAGATGGAGAATCAGCTCTCGTTCCCTGAGGAGACAAACAGCCGATCTGAGATCTGAGAGAGAGAGAAAAGAAAATCAGCTCCAGCTTCTCTGTGACTCTGCATCTTCATCTTCGTCTTCGTCTTCGTCTTCGTACATTTACATACCGAGAGCTGCCGAGCAGAAATAACCACACACTGTTGTCTTTGTGCCCAGAATCTGTGACTTATTTCATTCTTCGTTTTATATTTGAATTATTTCTCATTTGTTTTTCATATTTTTGATTTTGGAGAAAAATAAACAACAATAACAACTTTCAGGAGAAATTTAATATCTAAGACAAAAAAAATAATAATCTACAATATACATAAATAAATAATTATTATTATGTCGACAGAGGACCAGAGGAAAAAGAGGAGAGGAGGAGGAGGAGGAGGAGGAGGAGAGGAAGAGCACTGAATGGTAATTAAAGGGGAAAATGTCATTAATTAGCAAACAGGCCAGCTGTGGCGCTCTTTAAAGCTCTGCTTCCTAACATTAAATATAGATTACAGGACGCACACACACACACACACACACACACACACACAGTAACAGTGATGCACAGATCTAATTAGTGGATTGATTTTCTCGAACCCCGCTGGAGCGACAGCAGATTCCCTAAATGCCAAACCTCTGCAGGAATCTTCTCACTCTGGGAAACAAAAGCACCGACAAACTGACACAGAGAGGAAGAACAACTGAGGCCGCGGAGGGAGGACGAGGAGGAGGAGGAGGAGGAGGAGGAGGAAAGACAAATAAATAAGAGTGGGAATAAATGTGCAGATTACAGCAGGACGGCGACTCACTGTCACTGAGTCACTCGACATCTTCGCGTAAAAGAACAAGACGTGAAGACGGAGAAGGTGAAGATGTGAAGCTTCTTTTACTGTCTGCAACCAGCAGGAAATCCACCCCACGGTTACCGTGGAAACAGCAGGGCAAGTGGGAGGCTTCTCTTAAATGGTCTGCTTTTAACCTGCAACACCACAAGGACACCATCATCATCTCCACCATCATCATCTCCACCATCACCATCATCATCATCTCCACCATCACCATCATCATCTCCACCATCACCATCACCATCATCCTCTCCACCATCATCTCCACCGTCACCATCACCATCACCATCATCATCTCCACCATCATCTCCACCGTCACCATCATCATCTCCACCATCTCCACCATCATCATCTCCACCATCAACATCACCATCATCATCTCCACCATCACCATCATCATCTCCACCGTCACCATCATCATCTCCACCATCACCATCTCCACCATCACCATCTCCACCATCTCCACCATCATCATCTCCACCATCACCATCATCATCTCCACCATCACCATCACCATCATCCTCTCCACCATCATCTCCACCGTCACCATCACCATCACCATCATCATCTCCACCATCATCTCCACCGTCACCATCATCATCTCCACCATCTCCACCATCATCATCTCCACCATCAACATCACCATCATCATCTCCACCATCACCATCATCATCTCCACCGTCACCATCATCATCTCCACCATCACCATCTCCACCATCACCATCTCCACCATCTCCACCATCATCATCTCCACCATCACCATCTCCACCATCTCCACCATCACCATCATCATCTCCACCATCTCCACCATCATCATCTCCACCATCAACATCACCATCATCATCTCCACCATCACCATCATCATCTCCACCATCACCATCATCATCTCCACCGTCACCATCATCATCTCCACCATCACCATCACCATCTCCACCATCTCCACCATCATCATCTCCACCATCACCATCATCATCTCCACCATGTCCACCATCACCATCATCACCATCATCATCTCCACCATCTCCACCATCATCATCTCCACCATCACCATCATCATCTCCACCATCACCATCATCATCTCCACTGTCACCATTACAATTATCTACACCACCTTCATCTCTACTAACATGATCACCTCCATCACCTCGTGGGTCATTTAAAATAACGACATCCATCAGATACAAACACAGGTTCCTTCACACAAACGTCAGATGTTTAAAAACTTGTTTCTTCTTCTTCTGTTTTTTTACAAATGTAAAATATTCAAATTGAACTTCTCAAACGACTTTATCTCCACTTTAGATCCTGGAGCGTGAACCTCAGTTCTTCATTGTGAACACAGAAGGTGAACGTGTGACTCTGTTTCACTTTCACTCGTTCATCACGGCGTTAAAACGACGACGTTCCGCCGCGGGGCGTAAACGTCGCAGATCGAGTGTGAAAGAGCGAGAAATAACACAAATATTCAGGCTGTTCATTCCCACACAACTTTATTGATATTTCCTGAGTACACGCTGCTTCTTTTTCTTTGTTACTACACTTGAGCCCTGTGTGTGTGTGTGTGTGTGTGTGTGTGTGTAGCTCGCAGGCTAACAGAGCCTGGTGCACTGTGGGAAAACAGGAGGCTTTTGTCTTCTTTCATGGTTTACAGCACTCTTTCACTGCTCTATCGATCCTTCCCTCCATCTCTCCCACACACTGGGCCCCTTCCCCGTACCACACACTCGTGTGTGTGTGTGTGCGTGCGTGTGTGTGTGTGTGTGTGTGTGTGTGTGTGTGCGCGTGTGTGTGCGTGTGTGTGTGCGCGTGTGTGTGTGTGTGTGCGCGTGTGTGCGTGTGTGTGCGTGTGCATGTGTGTGTGCGCGTGTGTGCGTGTGTGTGGGAGAGAAAACACTGGCTGGGTGGGTTCACCTTCTGCGTGTTCGCTGCCTTTAACTGAACAGAAATAGTTTCCCATGGAAGAGGAAAGAGCTCAGTGTTTGACGACGTACCAGTGAGATATGAGCAGATTATGAGCAGAGTAATCTGTGCAGATTACAGCAGGTCAGCAGGTCCGCAGGATAAAACAAGAGGAAAGGTCACAGGTCACAGGTCACAGTCCAGTTCTGTCTGAGTTGAGAGATTATTGTTTGAGTGAGAGCGCCCCCTGGAGTCATCGTGATCTGAGTCTTCACTGTTTTTACATCATTTCTTTGCTACCTAGCATTAATGCTAACATGAACCACAGAGTGTGACCTCGGCTGTGACCTGTGACCTCTGCTGTGACCTGTGACCTCTGCTGTGACCTCACTTCTCTGCATCAAACAGTCGAAATCAAACCGAAAAAAGAAGCGAACGACGACACGACGTTCAGCGACGTCGTGTCGTCCGATCACGCGCCGCGTAAAAATACGTGGAGTGAATAACGGACGCGTCAACGAGAAAAGAAGACGATGAAGACTTTCAAATTTAAAATACAACAGTAAATACAAACTGTTGCATAAAGATCTTGTTTCTAAGTTTCCGAGTCATTGATAAACGTTTAAAAACCACTTCAAGAAATGATGTATAATGTGTGTGTTTATATTTAGTGAAATGATTGTAGTTTAAACCTTTAAAGTTTCATATTTCAGGCTGAGGTTTTTTAAAGGAACTTAAGGGTTAATAACTGGTTTCATCTCAATAACATGAAGGTCTGAGGATGATGAGGTCATATCTGATCTTTGTCTTATTATTGAAAATAATAAAGTGTGTTAGTATAGACATTTATATTTTATAAACCTAAATAATATTTTAAGAAAGTGTCTCTGTGTCCTCGTCTTCAAATGAGAAATAATAATGTTTTCAAAGTGATCTGTGAAACGACAAACTCTTCCGTTCACTTTCACACAAACAAACATGTGATTGTGTGATGTGGGAACATCGACGTTCCTCCTCTCAGACGCTCGCTCGCTCTAATCCCGATGATTTGATAAGGAATCTCATTCTGACTCCACTTCATACTCAGCTGTCAATGTTATCTCCTCATGTTCACGGCAACCGGAGACGAAGCTAAAGGCTGGACACGCGGAGGAGGGGGAGGGGCCAGAGGGGCCACGGCGCCGGGGCCTGGGCCCTCCCCCTCCTCCCCCTCCTCCCCCTCCTCCCCCTCCTCCGGGACCTTCTCTCTGGGAAGGTTTCTGTTAGACCCGAGACGATCGATTCCCATCGACAGCGGCGGTAATTACATTTCATTAGCTTTCAGCGCTAATCCACACGGTGCAGCTGGACAAACTGAAGCGAGACAAAGACAACGAGAAGACGAAGACGAAGACGAAGACGAAGGAATATCAGTGTGTTTGAGACGTTAAAACCTGACGTTATCTCTTATTTTTATTTGGATGAAAACTTTGGAGCAGATTTTTACGACCTTTTTATGATGTTTTTATGATTTCAAAATAAAAGTCAACAATAAAAAAGTGTTCATAAGGAAAGGAACCTGCTTTGTGATGGAAGGGTTGTCGGTTCAAGTCCCCATCAGCACTGGGCAATAAGACACTCTGTGGCCACATGTGCGCTCCTCTATCTTAAAGACACACTAACTGGTTCCATCGTCTTCTCCTAAATCTGGATTCATAAATGTGGAGATTACCAGGATCTACAGAAATCTGGACTCTCAGGTATGAGATTACCGTTCAGTCAGGTATGAGATTACCGTGTGATCTGGTCTGTCCTGGCCTGGCCTGGTCTGGTCTGGCCTGGCCTGGCCTGGCCTGTCCTGGTCTGGTCTGGTCTGTCCTGGTCTGGTCTGGTCTGTCCTGGTCTGGTTTAACTTAACCTCACTTAACCTCAGGATTAAAGAATCATATTAAATTATATTTTAATTCTTTCTTCTGCTTCTCCTTTCCACCCTCCTCCCCCTCCAGTCTTCTCTCGTCCTCCCCCCCAGTCTTCTCTCGTCCTCCCCCTCCAGTCTCCCCCTCCAGTCTTCTCTCGTCCTCCCCCTCCAGTCTCCCCCTCCAGTCTTCTCTCGTCCTCCCCCTCCAGTCTTCTCTCGTCCTCCCCCCCAGTCTTCTCTCGTCCTCCCCCTCCAGTCTTCTCTCGTCCTCCCCCCAGTCTTCTCTCGTCCTCCCCCTCCAGTCTTCTCTCGTCCTCCCTCTCCAGTCTTCTCTTGTCCTCCCCCTCCAGTCTTCTCTCGTCCTCCCCCTCCTCCCCCTCCAGTCTTCTCTCGTCCTCCCCCTCCAGTCTTCTCTTGTCCTCCCATCTCCAGTCTTCTCTTGTCCTCCCATCTCCAGTCTTCTCTTGTCCTCCCCCTCCAGTCTTCTCTCGTCCTCCCCCTCCAGTCTTCTCTCGTCCTCCCCCTCCAGTCTTCTCTTGTCCTCCCCCTCCAGCCTTCTCTTGTCCTCCCCCTCTTGTCCACAGCGTGTTCCTGTCTCTTAAATGACTCGTCGTGACGCCGCAGATACGAACACGAGGAAGAATAAAGATGATTTCTTTAAAGAGGTGAAATTTTCTCTGTTTTTAATTTGACATCATTTGACTCGTGAACAGGAAGCTCTGGAATAAGTCAAAGAGCAGCGGTGAACCTTTAATTAACATGTCTGCGCCTTCATTCATTCATTCATTCATTCATTCATTCATTCATCAGAGCGACCGCCGACACAAACACCCTAACCCGTCTTCTCGCCGCAGTTTCAAAGCAATTAGTGTTTGTCTTTGTGAAAGGACAACGGCTGACATTTACTCTGAGGTCAAAGTTCAACTGCTGCTTTACGCCGACACACTTTAAGACGAGAAGACGACGAGAGACGAGAAGACGACGAGAGACGAGAACGAGGGACGAGAAGACAACGAGGGACGAGAACGAGGGACGAGAAGACAACGAGAGACGAGAAGACGACGAGGGACACACATACACACACACTCAGACTCACACACACACTCACTCACTCAAACACACACACTCACTCAAACACACACACACTCACTCAAACACACACATACACACACACTCAGACTCACACACACACTCACTCACTCAAACACACACACTCACTCAAACACACACACACTCACTCAAACACACACACACACACACACACACTCACTCAAACACACACACACACACACACACACACACACTCAGACTCACACACACACTCACTCACTCAAACACACACACACACACTCACACACACATACACACACACTCAGACTCACACACACACACACACACACACACACACTCACTCAAACACACACACACACACACACACACACAAACACACACACACACACACACACGCGCACACACACACACACATGTTCTCTCTATGAGGTTTGGTGTGGTTGTACTTTGTGATTAAGGCTGTAGTACATATGCCAGGCCTGTATGTGGTGCTGTAACGCTGCTACACCAAAACCGCAGAAGAAGAACTTTTCTTAAAGTAAAGCGTTAATCTAACGAGGAAACATGAGAAAATAAAAGTTAAATAAAGAGACAAAATAACCTTAAAAGCTGCTGCTGCTGTTTCTGCTGCTGCTGTTTCATCTGCTGCTGTTTCTGCTGCTGTTTCTGCTGCTGTTTCTGCTGCTGCTGCTGTTTCTGCTGCTGTTACTGCTGCTGTTTCTGCTGCTGTTACTGCTGCTGTGTCTGCTGCTGTTTCTGCTGCTGTTACTGCTGCTGCTGTTTCTGCTGCTGCTGTTACTGCTGCTGCTGTTTAATCTGCTGCTGTTTCTGCTGCTGTTGCTGCTGCTGCTGTGTCTGCTGCTGTTTCTGCTGCTGTTTCATCTGCTGCTGTTTCTGCTGCTGTTGCTGCTGCTGCTGTGTCTGCTGCTGTTTCTGCTGCTGTTTCATCTGCTGCTGTTTCTGCTGCTGTTACTGCTGCTGCTGTTTCTGCTGCTGTTACTGCTGCTGCTGTTTAATCTGCTGCTGTTTCTGCTGCTGTTGCTGCTGCTGCTGTGTCTGCTGCTGTTTCTGCTGCTGTTTCATCTGCTGCTGTTTCTGCTGCTGTGTCTGCTGCTGTTACTGCTGCTGTTACTGCTGCTGTTTCTGCTGCTGCTGGTCACACTTCTCTGCATCAATGGAAACGTGTGAAGCCTCTGACAGGAATACTTGTAATTATCCTCCCACACTCCTGTCTCTCTCACTCTCTCTCTCTCTCTCTCTCTCTCTCTCTCTCTCTCTCTCTCTCTCTCTCTCTCTCTCTCTCTCTCTCTCACTCTCTCTTGAAGGTGGTTGGACGGCAGGTCTCGCTCTGACACGCTGGCCGCCGCCCACGCCGGATCTGTCATCTCCCGTGAACAACCCCCCCCCCCCACCACTTCACTGCCAAACGCTTCAGCAGGCACCGCCCACCTGGGAATCTGCATGAACCATGGCTCACATTAAATACAGGTTAGGTGAGCTGACAGGTGAAGCACACACACACACACACACACACACGTGAGGAATTCATCCTCTCACACACTCCAAGTTTCTCCTTCTACCTAATGAATTCACACGTTCATGTCAAACCTGCATCTGTACTCACTCACTCACTCATTCAAAAAAGACAGCAGAAACAGCAGCAGTAACAGCAGCAGAAACAGCAGCAGTAACAGCAGCAGCAGTAACAGCAGCAGTAACAGCAGCAGAAACAGCAGCAGTAACAGCAGCAGCAGTAACAGTGTGTGTGTGTGTGAGTGGTTTACAGACGTGTGTCTCCCAGTGAGATAGAGACGTGATCATGTGACTTAAACTGTTTCCTTGTGTCTGTGCTGGCGGCCATTTTGTGTCCTGTGTCTCAGACAGGTTATCATGCTCTTCAGATACAGACATAGATTTTAAAGGTGTGTGTGTTTTTTTTAATTGACTGAAAATAAGTGTTAACTGCGGCGCTACTTTTTCATTTCAATATAAAATGAATGTTTGGTTGTTTTAACCTTTTTGACTCGATGCTTAAGAAATGAAATCCTCTCATTTTCTAAGACGATTTCATTCCTCAGGAAAGACAGAAAAGTGACATCACTGAGCCACACGTGTGTGATGATGGGACTGATGATGGGATTGATGATGGGATTGATGATGGGACTGATAATGGGATTGATGATGGGATTAATGATGGGATTGATGATGGGACTGATGATGGGACTGATGATGGGATTAATGAAGGGATTGATGATGGGACTGATGATGGGATTGATGATGGGATTAATGAAGGGATTGATGATGGGACTGATGATGGGATTGATGATGGGACTGATAATGGGATTGATGATGGGATTAATGATGGGATTGATGATGGGACTGATGATGGGACTGATGATGGGATTGATGATGGGACTGATGATGGGACTGATAATGGGATTGATGATGGGATTAATGAAGGGATTGATGATGGGACTGATGATGGGATTAATGATGGGATTGATGATGGGATTAATGATGGGATTGATGATGGGATTGATGATGGGACTGATAATGGGATTGATGATGGGATTAATGATGGGATTGATGATGGGACTGATGATGGGACTGATGATGGGATTGATGATGGGACTGATGATGGGACTGATAATGGGATTGATGATGGGATTGATGAAGGGATTGATGATGGGACTGATGATGGGATTAATGATGGGATTGATGATGGGATTAATGATGGGATTAATGATGGGATTGATGATGGGACTGATGATGGGACTGATGATGGGATTGATGATGGGACTGATGATGGGATTGATGATGGGATTGATGAAGGGATTGATGATGGGACTGATGATGGGATTGATGATGGGATTGATGATGGGACTGATGATGGGACTGATGATGGGATTAATGGTGGGATTGATGATGGGATTAATGATGGGATTGATGATGGGATTAATGATGGGATTGATGATGGGATTAATGATGGGATTGATGATGGGATTAATGATGGGATTGATGATGGGATTGATGATGGGATTAATGATGGGATTAATGATGGGACTGATGATGGGATTGAGGATAGGATTAATGATGGGATTGATAATGGGATTAATGATGGGATTGATGATGGGATTGACCTATGAGCACGTTCAGCTCAGGAATCAAACTTTGTCCCTGAAAGAATCCGCCGTCACCATTTTAGATTTCCAGCCTCGCGGCGGAGTTTCAGCTCAGGATGAAACTCCGCCGCGGCCTTATCGATACGCCACCATCTAATCAGCCGCCGCTTCAATTTGGGCCAATACACCTCTGGCCGGTCACCGCGGCAACGGCTTAACACCGAGCACTGAGCCGCTAAACTGGCCCCACACGGAAAACACTCTGCACTGACTCTGATGGACTGAGGGTGATGTCACAGCTCACCAGCAGCAGAGGAGGACGAGGACGAGGACGAAGACGATGACGAGGAGGAGGAGGAGGAGGAGGACGATATCTAAGACGAATTAGAGAGACATGATGAATGACGCAATATTTTCTTGCCGGAGGGAAAGTATTGCACTTCAAATTAGACGAGGTGACAGAGAGAGGAGGGAGGGAGGAAGGAAGGAAGGAAGGAAGGAAGGAAGGAAGGAAGGAAGGAGGCAGAGGAGAGTTTTCCTGCTGCAGGAGGAACAATGGAAGCACGTTTGTCACTAAATCTGTTTGTTATTGACGTTTTATTGACGTCAGGAGCGTCTGAAATGACGAGAACACGATGTCTGATCGATCACTGAGGATGATGATGATGATGAAGAAAGAGGGTTCAGGGTTTATGATGGTTTTTCATTTTCTACACTTTCTGTTTCTGCTCTGATCTCAATAATAATAATAATAATAATAATGATGATGATAATGATAATGATAATGACAATAATAATGATAATAATAATAATAATAATAATAATAATAATAATAATAATGATAATAATGATAATAATAATAACCCTGTCTTTTTCCAGTTGAATTCACAGTTAAAATAAGATTGTGTGCATCCTCTATGACTGAATATAAGATCACATACGTGTGTGTGTGTGTGTGTGTGTGGCATGAACATTTACATGTTTGTAACGTGTCAAAACAACATGAATTCACTTAAATTGTTAAAAATATCAGTCTAAAAATCTGCGTTTATTTACAGTCACAGATTTAAAGACGCAGTTTAAAATGTTTGGACACCGTGAACGAGTGAAGATGATCAAGTGGTGAATCGCGAAGTTAAAGTTCTCCCTCACATGGGTGAACATCCAAGCTTCTGGATCAACAGTCGGCCAATCAGGAGCGCCGATCACACAGATGCTCCGCAGACACGAGGCTCTCACCCTCGCTCCATCACTCACTCACTCACTCACTCACTCACTCACACAAGTTTTCTTTGACATTTGAATGAAGCTAAAACTGTGTCATATTTTTAAATGTAAAGAAATACAATCGTCATTTTATACTTTTTAATTCATTCATTCATTCATTCATTCATTTTCTACCACTTCCACAGCCAATCACAGTTCAAACACACACACACACACAAACACACTCTCTGTTTTCGTGGGAGGAAACCGGGTCACGAACCCGAGCCTTTCTACTGTAAGACAACAGTGCTCGCCGCTACGCCACCGCGTCTGTGACAGCATGAATTATTGTTGCTTTTTATGGGGTGAGTTTGTTTGTAATAAATATTCATCTGTTACTTTGTGTTTATGATGTTATTGCTTTTTTTGTGCGAGATATTTATCGAACGATCGTATTTTGGTCCGACGTCGTTTCATCGTTTAGTTTAAATAAACCTATGAACGTATGAATGTGTCCCCGTGGTAATTAGGAATCTTTCAGAAGTGAAAGCGATGAAATGTTTCTGTCAGTTTTCTCTCGTCCGTCCATGTCACTGAAGCAGCCGGAGCCCGGAGGACCAACGTCCAGTTTGTGAATATTTCAAACGTGAGAATCAGGTGAGGACGACGTCTGAGCTATGAATAGAAATGTGAGCGTTAAAGACGCGTGTAAACTGTAAACTGTGGTTTGTGTTTCCTCCCAAAGGTAATTCTTGTTTGTATTTTCCTTCCTCTTCAGGTTTGCAGACGGGTCAGCGTCTGTTTTCCCTCGAGCAAAATGTAAACACGGCAAAGACTCACGAGCTCCTGGGAAATCAGAGCCTGAGGAGACCAAGTGTCAGCACACATTCAAACGCCGCGCGGCTGCTAACGGAGGCTAACTGTGGCGACAGGAAGCAGAAGTCAGTCAGTGAGTGTTTGTGACAGAACTGCTGCTCGTTCTCATCTTCACTGAACTACGTTTTCTGTTTATTTCTTCATATTTCTTCATATTTCTTCATATTTATTCATATTTGTTCATATTTGTTTATATTTCTTCATATTTGTTTATATCTGTTATTTAAGTTAAAGGTCGGGTAAGTAAGTGTTGAGAAGCTAGTCATAGCATGCTAATGCAAACATAACTCCTCCTATGTTGAAGCTCCACCCACAGAACACAGGAAATAGTTGTGTTTTTTTTTTTTTGGGTCATGCTAAGTGGCTAACTGCTAGCTACAGTTTTCAGCGTTAGCGGCGGACGCCTCTGAAACTGATGACAGGGTGAACGCAGGTAAGCAGGTGAGTTAGTGACATCAGCAGTGATTGACACAAACATCAAAGTCATCACGTTAGCATGAATTATGTGATTATGACAGAGTGAGGTTTCAGGTCTCAGTGAGGACGGACGCGTGGACTCACCACAGGAAGTAGAACTATCATGGAGCGGTGCTGCGCCACTGATTGGACTAATGACCGGGGCGAACGCCAAACGCCAACCCTCCTGATTTCTGTCCAGCAGGGGGCGGAGCTGCAGCAGGGGGTGGAGCTGCACTCTCTGGGTCTGGTTTGTTAATGAGGAGAAAAATCAGAGCAGAGAACTGTGTGTGTGTGTGTGTGTGTGTGTGAGTGTGTGAAACCCAGAAAAGGTGTTCCTTCCTCAGCTCGCGACAGATGTGTCAGAGCATGAGACGACAGGAAGCTCTCTGGGGTTTGTTTTTTCAGTCACACACACACACACACACACACACACACACACACACAGTATACTTTTTTGTCACAAGTGCTGAATAATGGTGCTGTACTAAGCAGGCTGAGCCAATTAGTCCTGTTGGGACTGGGAACAGTGAGTGTGTGTGTGTGTGGACAATCCTGTCTCACAGACAGACATCAGGACTGAACATCACAGTACTGTCAGACATCTGCCTGCCACTGTACAAGCGCACACACACATACACACACACACACACACACACACACACAGGTGTGTGTGAAGAGTCATTTGATTGCTTAACTGGAGTTGTTGTTGTTGTTGTTGTTGTTGTTGTTGTTGATTGATTGTACTGGGTGATTATTTATATGGTTGGCAATTTGGACTGGTTAGTTAATCATGTGAATGGGTAGTTGGTTGATTGGTTAGTATGGTTGATTTGGTTGGACTGTTGGTTGGTTAGTTGAACTGGTTGGTTGGTTAGTTGATTAATCATGTGAATGGGTGGTTGGTTGGTTGGTTGGTTGGTTGGTTTGTGTTGAACTCACACACACACACAGGCGCACACACAGGCGCACACACACACACACACTCTCCTCTGGGGGAAACAGTCTGTTCTTTTCACACATGATAGTAAAGTGCAGCTGTCTCCTCTGTCACAGAAGCTGCTTCCTCCACATCAATAGACTGTGATAGTGTGAGTTTATGGCCAGTTAATTCACTATAGACTCAGCTTTTATTCTGTCATTAACGAGTGAACACAGTGTTTCAGTGTCTCCGTTTAAACCAGGATATATTTGAGCAGACTAAGTGTTCTGTGACACCTGATGTGTGTTTAAGGCTGATTCTCTCTCTCGGTCGCTGATATGAAACACACACACACACACAATCATAATCAATGTGTCACAAAAGCAGCTGCACTCAAGACTCTGACCTTTACATTCACCCGTTCACAACACTGCTGAGTGTGTTTGAGCTCGTGAGGAGAGAAAAGGTGGTTTCTCATGAACGACATGGATTATGTTGATGTGAATGTGTCTTTTCTTATAAATGTTGTCATCGTGTTTAGTTCCCTCGTTAGATCGTCACATCATCTGCGTAGAAACAAACTCTCACAGATCAGATCTAACGTCTGTTCTGCTGCTGCCGCCGTTTCCTCGAGAACCTTGTTCGATAAGTTATTATTATTATTATCATCTACCGCTTTATCCTCCACCAGAGGGTCGCGGGGGTGCTGTGCCAATCTCAGCTACATGGGGCGATAGGCGGGGTCACACCCTGGACAGTTCGCCAGTCCATCGCAGGGCCACACACACACACAGATAGAGACAAACAACCATTCACTCTCACACTCACTCCTATGGTCAATTTAGAGCGTCCAATTTACCTATCCCCACATTGCATGTTTTTGGACTGTGGGAGGAAGCCGGAGTACCCGGAGAGAACCCACGCACACACGGGGAGAACATGCAAACTCCATGCAGAAAGGCCCTTGTTCCAACCGGGGCTCCAACCCGGGTCTTCTCGCTGCAAGGCGAGAGTGCTAACCACTACACCACCGTGTGGCCCAACGTAAAAACGAAACGCTCTCGTAAGGAAAAGAAAAATAATCCCATTCTCAGTAAAACATATCTAAGAGTGTCAGTGAGTTCACTCCTGTTTGTGTTAAATACACAAATTCTAAGTTATAAACTCTTTAACTTTGCTTTTTACCGTAAAAGAAAACATCCTAAAGTCAACATTTCACTGTCCAGTTTGTGACATCATTACAGTCTAAAAGTG
The DNA here is from genome assembly GCF_958295425.1 of Solea solea. Lineage (NCBI taxonomy): Eukaryota > Metazoa > Chordata > Actinopteri > Pleuronectiformes > Soleidae > Solea > Solea solea. Next base: position 36,912,917 of record NC_081136.1, read on the forward strand.
GCATCAGAATCGTGACATTGAAATCAATGTAAGAGTTTCTGTCTTGTGTTTTCACTCGGTGTGTTTTTACAGTGTAAGTGAAATAATTTCACTTTAATATTTCAAATACAATAATACTCTTGTTTTGTCTCCTATAAAAAGATGAATTATAATGAACACAGGGATTTGGGATTTATTCCATTTCACACGACCTTTCATTGGTTTCCTGCTTTTACAAAAGAACTCTTTTTTAAACTCTTCCTCCTCACTGAGTCGCCATCGTCATCCTCGCCGCGCGACCGTTCATCTGACGCTGATGCTTCTCACCTGACGCCACCAGGTCTCAGAAGACTCTCCGGCTCAGGTACCATCACACAGCCGCCGTCCCAGAGTGCATCATTAAACTCTGACAATATCAGCCGAGAGCACGAGAGGGAAGTTTCCCCTTCGTCTAAACACCGCTCGTTAGCAGAAACAGGTGAATGAAATGATCGAGAAGAGGAAGAACGACGAGGAGGAGGAGGAGGCGGAGGACGAGGAGCTGCTGACAGCTTCATGCTGAACATGCAGCGGTGTCTCATCTGCTGTTCCACAATCTCTGCACTCCAACAACCGCCACGCTTCCTGTCAATTAGGTGACAGGAAATTGCCGACACATTTGTCCAAACGGCAAAAGACAACACACACACACGGTGTGCATGTGCGTGTGTGTGCGTGTGTGTGTGCGCGCCGCAGCCACTCGACATGATTTCTCTGACAAATAGAAAACAGTCTGAAATAAATAAATGAATAAAAACATGTGACTTCCCGAGGAAACGAACCTCCAGGTGTTTTTGTCTCAGTTTGACGTGTTTTTTTTTTTTTTAGGCCACTGTGACATGACCTTTGACCTTGGGTCACCCAAACAAACTGACGTCACAAATGAACGTTTGTGCCAAAGTTGAGGAAAAATATGTAACGATCAAACACGGCGTCCCACAGGGATCTACTCCAGGACCGCTCCTCTTTATATTGTTCATTAATAAAACATTGTCAATAAAGAAACGTCAGTGTCACGTATGATTCATCTTTATAAAAGGGTTTGATTATTATTTTTTCTTTGTTTGAAGGGGGAAGAAACAGTGATTGAGGGTTCTTTGTCACAATTCTTTATCATGACTTTTATTCACATCACAGATGCATTTATTTCCAGATTGTACTTTGATGATTTCACTGATGTGTAAACGTTGAACGCTGACGACGGCGTGATAATAAAATCAAACACAATCACACACAATCACACAGACATTGTGAGCGAGCACAGAGCCGCGGATCGGCCGCTGCATCAGTCCCCGGGCAGAAGGTAAATTGCCTCCAGGACTGGGTCATTATCTCCATTCACACGGAGACATGAGATGATTGAGTATGAAAACACAGAAATTGTTTGTGCTGACGCCGCGCAGGAAGTTCACCAGGGAAATCTGAGATTCATCTGCTCGTCGTCACGGCGCCTCGCGAGGCCTCGCTGAGCCGCGCCCGCTTCCTCACGTACAAATGAATAACTGCATATTCTTCCACTTTATGAGCGAGAGACATCTTATTAAAAGACGCCGAACGTGTGTGAGACATGCACGCACAAGCCCCGCCCTCACCTCTGCACACACAAACACACACAAACACATACACAGCACAGATCAAAGCAGACGAGTGCAGAGCGCTGGTGGCTAATGAGCGGCTCCTGTAAAGGATGTGGGTGTTTAACCGCGGCCTCTGGCTCCGCCCTCATCACAGGGACGCTGTGATCAGGACCACAGACGGACACAGACGCGTTGGTCGTGCCACAGTTTAATGCTTCCCCACAGAGGAGACATCTGTGATGTTTGTGTCTTTAAATCAAACGCACAACGCGGTTTTTCATCACCGACATCAGCCTCGTTATCCTGAGACTGTGACGTCACGATGTCGACGAGGTTGATCTGGTGATTCGTAAACTAAAATAAACATGAAATACAAGAAATAAGAAAACATCTCACAATAATCGAACTATGGCCGAAAGAAAGGATAAATATGAATATTTCGGTATTGTTGTAGTTCTTTAGGTAAAGTACGGGTGAATGGAGAATTGTGGATTCTGTGGACCGCACACTACGGGGATCCAGACCACGTGTGTGTTCCTCTACACGCTAAACACACACACACAACAGCGCTCTGCTGCCCCCTGCTGTGTCGGAGCCACTGATCGACACACACACAGAATCAACAAATGTGGATGTTGTACGATGAACGCGCTCAGACGCGTTTGTTCAATGACGAAATGCACAAATCCAAGACGGACGCCAAATTAAACATGGCCGACGTGGCCACGCCCCTTTTGAATCTGGAAACCTTTTGATAACTTTCCATCGTTGACACGTTACAAAGTACAAATTGGCGTACGATTAACACGCTCAGACGAGTGCGTTCATTTACGGAATCCAAGTTTCCACCAAGTTTCGTTGAATTTGGTGGAAATTAGTTTTCAACGTTTTTGTCGTTTTTTTTGTCATTTTCTCGTTGTTTTCTTGTTGTTTTCACATGGTTTTTACATTGTTTTCTCGTTGTTTTTACGTCGTTTTCTCGTTGTTTTCTCGTTGTTTTCACATGGTTTTTACATTGTTTTCTCGTTGTTTTCACGTCGTTTTCTTGTTGTTGTCATCTCTCTTCAGTCGAAGCAGTGTTTCCTCTTTGATCGTCCCGCGTCTAAATCGACTGGACTGGACACAGTCGGAGGACAGACGCACGTCTTCCTCTGCTAACAGGGATAAAACGGTGGCTGCAGCAGTGACAGTGACGCGCTCAGCCGTGTAATCACATCCCTCCATTAGCATCGCTGTTAGCCACTATCTGATGTCATTTGTTGAATCAGTGGAGAAGCATTAGTGCTCATTAGTTACGAGCATTAGCTGCAGGATTGATGCCGGTGTGGGATTAATGACACAAAATGGAGGCCGTAGATGTGTAGATAAAAGGACGGATGAATGGATGAATGAGAGGTCACAGTATTGACAGGCTCGGAGGATTGATGGACTGATGAAAGGAGGAGAATTGAACGATAGATTAGTCCACATTTGACTGAAGTGACTTTTTGAAGAAAGATGTCAATATTTTTATGACGGATGATGATTTTTATCGTCAATAAACTGAATGTTGAAGTGAAAAAACGTTATAAATAATGTGTTTATACTTGATATCCTGATAAAAGAGAGATATGTGGATATAAAGGTTGTTTCTCTGGACTCATGAAGAGTTTGACAGTGACAATACACTGTAAAAGACGTTGTAAAATAAGCTGTAAATACACTGTAAAATACGCTGTAAATACACTGTAAATACGCTGTAAATACACTGTAAAATACACTGTAAATACACTTTAAAATACACCATACATACACTGTTATATGGTCAAACTCTGCTATGATACAATAAACATAATAAATATGATGATTCTATTATAATAGTAAACAGCCTTTAAAAGCAGTCATCACAGATACTTTATCATGATGTGACGATATATTCTTTGATTTTTCAGCTTCTTAAATGTGAATATTTTCTTTGCTCCATAAACAAATAATATCATTCAAACTCAATCCCTTTGGACATTTGAATATATAAAAATCATCAGTTTCCGGTCTATACGTGTTAAAATAAGGTGTGTATGTTTTTATTTTTGTTTTATGAAGCAGTGATTCATGAGTTCATCCTGAACTCAGTTTTGGTGACATATATAATGATGTCATCAGCGTATACTGTAACTGTAGAGTTAGAGAAACACGTTTCTTTGATCCATAAAACAAATGCAGTGTTTCTGTTCTGCCTCAGTGTGTGTGTGCGCGCGCATGCGTGTGTGTGTGTGTGTGTGTGTGTGTGTGCATGTGTGTGCGTCAGCTGACCAGTCCGGGCGTGTGAAATGTTAATGATACAGCAGAACCCTATTAGAGGTGAGCAGATGCCACCTCCACCTCTGTGACACGCCGCGTCTCGTCCCAATGAAAGCTCGGGTCAGAACCACAGCTGGAGCACGCACTCGCACTCGCACGCGCACACACACACACACACACACAGAAGGATGGATGAAAGAGGAGGCAGATAAAAAGGGAAGGTTTGACTGCAGGGGTAAAAAAAGGAGCGTGTTAGTTGAAGGTGGACGACACGAATCAGAGCGAGGAGCGAGAGGAGCCGGCGCCGCTGAACTGGCTAAAGTAATGAGGGCGGCATAGCAGGGAAGACGGCTAATAAGAAGAGATCAAACTGCTGCTACAACCTCCAGGAACACGCTCGCTGGGATTCCTGCACTCTGATGTGACACCCCGCAGGCGCTCACACACACACACACACACGCTCACACACACACACACACACACACACACACACGCTCACACACACGCTCAAACACACACGCACACACACACACGCTCACACACACACACACAGTGTGTTCTGTCGCGTGTTCACTGAGAACACGACGCAGACAAAATGACGTCGATGAAAAACTGCAGCAGTGATTTTCACCCGCAGCTCAAAACCAAAATGTCTCGCTAAAGACGTGGAAATGAATGAAATGAAGACCCTGTGGTTCTCAAACTGTGGAGCATGAACCACCAGTGGTACGCGAGCTTCCTCCGGTGGAACTTAAAGGAAAATAATAAACCAGGGTCTGTGATCCGAGCGGAGCTGAGGATGAAAGTCAGAGTCACTTTATCTTAATGTGGAAGAGGAGGATGATGATCTTTATTGATACCACTGTATTTGAACGTTGAAAAAGGGTGAGAAACTCGAAACTGAACAGTTTTTATTCTGATCCATGAACATTTGTTTAATTTGTTTTCTACAGAAAAACATTTGAACGTTGATTTGGCGTCAAAGATGTTTTTCTTGATCGACACTTAACTTTATAAGATTTAATACCAATGATAACTTTCCTTATTTCCTTTTTTCCTTCACTGTTTTATTGTAAAGCTGTTATTTTTTTTTACCATTTTAATCACTTTGATGTATTTTATTTATTATTTTGTGCACTACTTTTTTATTTGACTTTACAAATAAAGTTTAATTGAAAACACTTTTTTACTTCATTGTATTTCATTAATTAATGAACAGACAGTTAAAAAACATTTTTATAAGAGAGACGGATAAATAATGAATCACACAACTCACTATAACGGTTATGTTCTTTAATAAGTTCAGGGTTCTTATTAAAAACGGTGTGTGTGTGTGTGTGTGTGAGTGAGTGAGTGAGTGAGTGAGTGAGTTATGTAAGAACAACAATATTAATAATATCAGCAGATGATTAAACTTTTAATTATCTTCAGCGAGAGCTTCACAATTTCAATTTAGTGCAGATTATAAAACGTGAAGTGAAGGAAGGAGGTTAAGCCCCGCCCCCCAACTATTGTTTCATCTGTGTCTGTGGAGACACAAACAACTGCAGCTGAGGACGGTGACCATCATCATCATCATCATCATCGTCAGGGAAAAATCTAATGTTGAAATGTTGTTTTCTAATAATTTTATTAAAAAATGATCTGTCAAAACGTCAGTAAAGCTCAGTACATAATTAATTAAAAAAGTTTTTTTTTACTTTTGTTACCATGACGACGTTTTCATCATTTTTAATGTTTACATGTCGAGTTTATATTGTGTTTTTACCGCGGGTTTTTGTCGACGTGGACGGAGAGCAGGTGACCAACGCACACACACATACACGCATGCACACGCACACACACGCACACACACACGCACGCACGGACACACACACGCACACACACACACACGTGCATGTAAAGAACACAGAGTGAGGCTGTAACGGCGCCTGTGGGAGGTCCTGTCAAATAAACAATGAGACGCAATTAAATGACATTATTATATGAAACTAGCTGGAGTCATGAGGGAGAGACACACACACACACACAAACACACACACACATGGACACACACACACACGGACACACACACACACTTTCATTTGCATCGTTCATTAGTTAATGGAGTCGTTTGAATGCCGACGTGTCGTTTATGTTCGGCGTGTAAAGAATCACTCTCACTTAAACTCTACGTTCCTGTCAGCGACGTCACAATCACTCTCACACACACACACACACACGCACACGCACACACACACACACACACTCTTCATAAACCTGTGGACTTAAGACGCTCTCACTGTCGAGTGTCAGCTGTGAAAGTGAAGAGGCTTCAGCTGCCGTCGCGCGTTCATCCTGCAAACAACGTGCCAACGCGTGGAAATATACAAGGAAATGACACGTGTGTGTGTGTGTGTGTGTGTGTGCGTGTACACACACACACACACACACACCTACAGCAGGTGGAAAAAAAGAGACTCACAAAAAGTTAAAATGCTAAATCATGTGTTTGAGAATCTACTGTTGGGCTTTATTAGCGGTTAGCTAACAGGTGCAGTGCTGCCACCTACTGGAGCTACATATATACATATATATATATACATACATATATATACACAGAGTATATATATATATATATGTATGTATCAGTAGTTGTGTTTTATGGGACAGAGGAACGACGACATCATGGAACACGTTCATGTTCTGCTTCACTGACGAACGCCACAGAAGTCACGCCCCTAAACTCACGCAAAGTATCATGGGAAATGTAAATAAAGTGAATTAAAGTCAAACGTTAGTTTTGTTTCTGAGTGATGATACAACTATACTAACACACACGTAACATGTTAAACACGTATAATAAACACTGGCAGCTGTAACGCGTGTGTGTGTGTGTGGAGCTAATGTTAGCGAGCAGCTAGTAGGAGATGGGACCTCCTCGGCTCCACACACCACACTAATTGATTTGGATGACGAGGGCGACCTCCCATCATGCCTTTCTCCACGTTTTCTAATCCTCCTATGCTTTCTCTGCTCCTCCTCCTGCTCCTCCTCCTTCTCCTCCTCCTCCTCCTGTGATGATGAAACAAATTTTCACTGCATCAGAATTTAACAATAAATGTATTTTGAAGGTGAAATTATATTTTTGCTGTGACAGAGAAAAATGTGAAGCTGCTCTCTTCTCTTCTTTTCTCTTCTTTACTTATTCTTTTCTTCTTCTTTCTTCTTCTTTTCTCTTCTCTTCTTTACTTCTTCTCTTCTTTTCTTCTTCTTTTCTCTTCTTTTCTCTTCTTTTCTCTTCTTTTCTTATTCTTTTCTCTTCTTTTCTCTTCTTTTCTCTTCTCTTCTTTACTTCTTCTCTTCTTTTCTTCTTCTTTTCTCTTCTCTTCTTTACTTCTTCTCTTCTTTTCTTCTTCTTTTCTCTTCTTTTCTCTTCTTTTCTCTTCTTTTCTTATTCTTTTCTCTTCTTTTCTCTTCTTTTCTCTTCTCTTCTTTACTTCTTCTCTTCTTTTCTTCTTCTTTTCTCTTCTCTTCTTTACTTCTTCTCTTCTTTTCTTCTTCTTTTCTCTTCTTTACTTATTCTTTTCTTCTTCTTTCTTCTTCTTTTCTCTTCTCTTCTTTACTTCTTCTCTTCTTTTCTTCTTCTTTTCTCTTCTTTTCTCTTCTTTTCTCTTCTTTTCTTATTCTTTTCTCTTCTTTTCTCTTCTTTTCTCTTCTCTTCTTTACTTCTTCTCTTCTTTTCTTCTTCTTTTCTCTTCTCTTCTTTACTTCTTCTCTTCTTTTCTTCTTCTTTTCTCTTCTTTTCTCTTCTTTTCTCTTCTTTTCTTATTCTTTTCTCTTCTTTTCTCTTCTTTTCTCTTCTCTTCTTTACTTCTTCTCTTCTTTTCTTCTTCTTTTCTCTTCTCTTCTTTACTTCTTCTCTTCTTTTCTTCTTCTTTTCTCTTCTTTACTTATTCTTTTCTTCTTCTTTCTTCTTCTTTTCTCTTCTCTTCTTTACTTCTTCTCTTCTTTTCTTCTTCTTTTCTCTTCTTTTCTCTTCTTTTCTCTTCTTTTCTTATTCTTTTCTCTTCTTTTCTCTTCTTTTCTCTTCTCTTCTTTACTTCTTCTCTTCTTTTCTTCTTCTTTTCTCTTCTTTCTTCTTCTTTTCTCTTCTTTTCTCTTCTTTTCTTCTTCTTTTCTCTTCTTTTCTTCTTCTTTTCTCGTCTTTTCTCCTCTCCTCCGCCGTGAATGTGTTGAAGTGTTTGACGGATCCTCTCACAGACACTCACAGTTATCACTTCCTCGGCGTGAGTTCCTGTTTCAAACGCTCTCTAATTTACTCGTCGCACACGCAGACGAGGTTAAACTCAATTGCTACGATAGCGGGAGGTGGAGGTCAGGAGGTCAGGAGGTCAGCGGCTCCGCGACGACCGCCGGCACAGATAATTGGGCGAATAAATAACTGTGATCAAAATGACACCAGATGACGTGCAGACGAGCTGCTTTATGAAATCTGAATTTATCAGACAGAAGAAGAAAAAGACGAGTAATTAGGAGCGCGACGACAAAAGCAAAGAAAAACACTTTCATGTCATTAATGACGTCGCCTCGTGATTTTGACTCCGCCCTCAGTAGCTTTGATTGGTCTGATCGCGCACGTTCGTGTTTGACCATCAAATAAAAACCTTGTCAGTTTAACTCCTGCTGTCACAGTGTTGTGAGGATGAAGTTAGTCACAGTTGGTTCCGGTTACCGTGGCAACTGAGAAACATTTTCAGAAAATGAAAAGAATCCACTCGACGTCTGACGGAGTTTGTCGATGAAAACATTA
>NC_081136.1:36924083-36966583 GCF_958295425.1 Solea solea
TGTTTGTGTGTTTGTGTTTGTGTGTCAGAGCAGTTTGAGGTGAGTGACACCTGTCGACGTGAAGGAAGAAGAAAAGATGAACAAATATAAAAAAGCTGCTTGAGCTCGTCTCAGGGGACAGACAAGTGTCTTTTGACACCAGGATGAGACACTTTTACATGTGAGGACCCACGACGAGGAGGAGGAGGAGGATGAAGAGGGGAGATGTTTTTATCTGCTCACACACTCACACTTATCATCATAATCATTATTATAATAATAATAATAATAATAATAATAATAGAGATGTCTCATCCATTCATCATTCATTCATTCATTCATTCATTCATTCATTCATCTCAGTTTTATTGAAGATATTTCTGACTAAACATCTTCTGTTTATATTTGATCAAATTAATACTTGAAACAAATTATTATGATTATTAAAGTTTTTTTATCGCTTGTGTTTCGGGACATTTCTGTCAGCTAGGCCCCGCCCCTTCAATCAATCAATCAATCGATCCTTTCATTTATAGAATGCATTTTATAAACAGCTGTGGATGTTTGAGATAAAAACAAATAATCAAATATTGTCGCGCTCCCAGTGACTCGATTCATCGATCACTAAATCGACCGCTTCATGTCTTTAATCATCAATTCCTCTTTTTTATTTTTCAGCTTCTTCAACGTGAATATTTTCTTATTTTTTTAAAAAACGAGACGTTTTTACACGTTTTACTCGATTAATGGAGAATATCATGGTCTCACAGTCTGCTGCTGTTCACTCATTCATCACATTGTGTCCTTCACTCATTCATCAGAACATATTAATCACTGATGTGGGATCATCATCATCATCATCATCATCATCAAAAAACCTCAAATAAACACAGAATAGAACTCAGAACAGACCATAATACTCACAGTTTTTTTATAATCATCCAAATTTGTCTAATTGTTCATGAACACGTTTTTTACGGCTTTGCTGGGATTTAAAAACCAGGAGCGGAGCCAAGCGGCTAAATCTGGACCCACCAAGACTCTGTGTGTGTGTTACTGTGTGTGTCTGTGTGTGTCTGTGTGTTACTGTGTGTGTGTCTGTGTGTGTCTGTGTGTGGGGAGAAAAAAAACGAGGATGAAGGAAGTGAAGAAGACGAGGAAAGAGTCCAGATGGAGACTCACTAGCCTCCTCACTTCATGTCGAGTGAGAGGTGTGTGTGTGTGCGTATGTGTGTGTGTCTGTGTGTGTCCGTGTGTATGTGCGTGCTTGGTGTGCGCGTCTGTGTGTGTGTGTGTCTGTGTGTATGTGCGTGCGTGTCTGTGTGTGTGTGTCTGTGTGTGTGCGCATGCGCGTGTGTGTCTGTGTGTATGTGCGTGTGTGCGTGCATGTGCATGTGTGTGCGCGCGCGCGTGTGTGTCTGTGTGTGTGCGTGCGTGTGTGTGCGTGTGTGTCTCTGTGTGTGTGTCTGTGTGTATGTGCGTGCGTGTGTGTGCGTGTGTGTCTCTGTGTGTGCGTGTGTGTCTCTGTGTGTGTGCGTGTGTGTCTCTGTGTGTGTGTCTGTGTGTATGTGCGTGCGTGTGTGTGCGTGTGTGTCTCTGTGTGTGCGTGTGTGTCTCTGTGTGTGTGCGTGTGTGTGCATGTGTGCGCTCGCGTGTGTGTCTGTGTGTGTGCGTGTGTGTGTCTCTGTGTGTGTCTGTGTGCGTGTGCGTGTGCGTCTCAGTAAAAACTGTCTCTGTGCTCGTCTAGTTGGCCTGAGCGTCGCGTCCCTCTGCTGACAGGAGAACAAGTCGAGCGTGATCCACCGTCGTCTGACCTCTGACCTCTGACCTGTGTCTCACGTGATCAACAATAGCGCGTGTTTAAAAGAATGAGTTTTCTGTTTTCAGAGGGAGGAAGTGATTCACCACCAGGGGGCGACTCCACTGATGAGTTAAAGTTCAGAATCTTCTTCAAAAGAACATGACACACACACACACACACACACACGAGTGGACAGCAGTTTGATTGACAGCTGGTATCGTCCAATAGGAGCCCGGCTGCGGGTTTGTTTTGTTGTCAGATGACGACGCCTACTTTTATACGAGCGACGCAAAGGTCAGAGGTGACCAGATGTCTCTGTGGTCTTCCTCTTGTCCTCCGTCTTCATCATCCTTTGTCCAGTAGAATCACCGTCTGTCCATCTCAACCTTCACTCTGACTTTATCTTGGATTATATGCTCATTTCTAATCCCGTCCATTCTGGTCACTCCTTTTTGTCCCTGTCTCAAGGTGGTGGACGCAACACTCATCCTGGGTCTGGAGAAGTTCATAAAAACCATCTGGATCTGCTTCAAAACCTGCCAAGTTCTCCCGAGACGTGACCAGTCTGGTGTGGATCCACCGAGAAGAACCTTTGACAAGTTTGTGGTGAAGGAAGTTCTCGATGGAACCAGAGCAGGCACCACAAAAACCACGTCCTCCTCCTGTCCTCCTCACGTCCTCCTCCTACCATCCATGTCTGCTATCTAGGATTAGCAGGCCTCGTCCTTCACCACCAGTCCTCTCGTCCTCTTGTCTTCAGTCGCTCATTCCCGTCTTTCTTGTGCTTCTTGATGTTTGCAGTCTCTCGATCGTCTTCATCTCGTACGCGTCAAGGCCTTTTCTTTTCCTCTTTCCTTCACATCTCCTCCACTCCTCTGTCCTCTGTCCTCTGTCCTCTACTCACCCTCGTCACCTGGTCTCTGTCCCTCTCGTGTCTGATCAGTGCTCCCTGCCTCACTCTGTCATCATCCAGTCATTACCACCCTCATCTCCTCGTCCTGGCACTTTGTCCTTTCCTCGTGTGTCTGTGACCTTTCCTCGACTGTCCTCATCGTCCCGTCCTTTTATCTGTCTGTCAAACACAGCCCTTCTTCTTCTTCTTCTTCTTCTGTACTCGCTCGCGTCTCAGGATCACGTAAATGTCCACGCAGTAAAAGCCTCGTCTTCTTCTGTTTGTGGAGACGTCACAAAGTTTAACAACAGTCGGTTAAACGCCACTTCATTATGTGATAAGAGCAGCGCACACACACACACACGTGCGCGCACACACACACACACACACACACACACGCGCACACACACACACACACACACACACGCGCACACACACACACACACACACACACACAGAGAGTAAAGTCCCCGTGGAATCCCTCAGTGTCGCATTAAAAGGATTTACAATTAATAACGTTATTAAAGCGGCGCGAATGTTGATGAGCGACAGTAGATGAAGCTCTAATCACCGTTGGTATGGATATGATAACACACTTTATAATGAAACACACAAACACGACACTTTAATGTGCGCTGAGTGACGTTTGGGACGAACAGGAAACTGAGAAGATCTTCTTGAAGCTGGAAAATCAAAGGCATGAAAGTGTGAGCGGGAAAAAGAGAGTCAACAAAGTGAAGTTCCTCTCTGGGAAATATCTGTTTACAGCCGTGTTTTCATGTTCACACACACACACAACATGTTCATATTTGAAAGACTGCACAAGGAAAACTCTCAGAGTTCTGTTTTTAACTTTTCTTTCCGCTGAAAATCAAATGAACACATTTGCACGTTTGTGACAAATATTCAAAGTTGATGTAAATGAAAAGGTTTGTGTGTAAAAACATCGTCACTTATCCTTTCTTTATCAATGATTATCAATAATAATCACTTCTGCTCCAGATAAGACGGAAATGTACGTACAGTTTTACGTCAAATACTGAAACTTAAAGTGGAACTGAGATTAAATCCATGCAGACGCTCGACATTTGGAAGAAGTTTCCCGTAAACACAAAATGTCTCCGTCCTCACAAAAGCCCTCAGAGCGACTCACACACACACACACACACACACACACACACACACACACACATGTTCGACATTCATGACTTGAGGGGACATTGCATTGACTTACATTCATTTCTTGGAGACTTACTCTAACCTTAACCACAATTACTACTGGCCTAATCCTAATCCTAATCCTAACCCTAACCCTAACCTCAACCTAACCATGAAACATATCTTCACCTTAAAATGTAGTAATTTACGTTATGGGGACTTGCTTTTTGTCCCCACAAGGAGGACAAGTCCCCATAATGTGACTGTGTAAACAGGTTTTGGTCCCCACAACATTAGTAATACCTGGTACACACACACACGCACACACACACACACACACAAAAACATGAAGCAACAACCTTGTTCCTCGTTGTTTCCTCACAACAACAACAACGCGTCGCTGTTTCAAACCAAAGCTGCGACTCACGGCTCTGACGACGAACTCACACGATTCCAACGTTCAAATGTTTGTCAAACAGGAAGTGGTTCAAACAGGAAGTGGTTCAAACAGGAAGTGACATCACAGGAATGAACATTTTTCCATGGAAAGAAATAATTAAACCTTAACTTTTAAAGAAATTAAAAAAGATTTCAGTGAGTTTCAGATTCATTTGAAAACTTTAAAGCAGAATATTTTTATATTACATGAAAAGACATGAAAAGTTTTAGTTTAGTTTTATTTTGCACACATTCATTCTGAGGCTGATCAAAAAGAGCGGAAACTATAATAAATAACAATACAAGAAATTCATTCAAACAACAGAAATATATGTTCATTGTAAAACATGTTGATGATGTTTATGAACGTGTGAACTAGTTTTATTCACTTTTGTTTAGTTGGATTAAGAAGGAAAATGAAGTATTTTTATTTATTATTATTAAGTTATGTTTCAACATGAGTTTCTGACTTATTTATTTATTTATTGATGTGACTTTCCTTATTTGAAAGAAAACAATAAAAAGTAAATCAAACATTTGTAAGATGAAGATTCATGTGACGTTTATTTGATCTTTAATCACTTTCAGTGTTTCCTCTTGACTGACCACTGTGTGTGTGTGTGTGTGTGTGTGTGTGTGTGTGTGTGTTATATCAGAACGTCGCGTCGCGTCTGCTTCTGTAGGCGAAACAACATGAAAACAAAGACAGAGGAGTAGAGGATTGTGGGTAATATATACCCTCCCATCAGATTATTTCTTTCTAAAGTAAATCATTTCAATCTAAAACTGTGATGTCAGTACATTTATGTTTGAGTCTGAAACGTCAAATAATGCTCATGGTCAAATATTGACCTCATTATATCATTATTATTATTATAGTCAGCACATTCAGTCCTTGAATTTTCATTTTCAGGTCCTGGAAAGTCCTTGAATTTGATGTTAACAACGCAGTGTGTTTTTCTCCATCTTGTTTTGATGATAAAAACCTCTGTTTTTCCTCCCTGTGATGAAGCAGCTGCTGAGAGTCAATGATGCACAGCTCACAGTGGACGGTCAGTGGGTAAATAATCCAGAGTTCCACGGCGTCAGTGTGTGTGATGCTGTGTTCACGCCGCGCTGACGCAGCAACTTCACACAGCCACACACACACACACACACACACAGGCACACACTGACAGCAGGGGGCGACACATGAAGTGAACTGTGTCTCAGCTTCAGAGGAAGAGACAGGCACCTGTGAGGGGGGGTCAGCCGCTGCCGTCTGCCGCAGCGTCCGCCGCTGCCCCCGCGTCTCCGTGAAACACGCAGCGCTGATGTTCAGCTGCAGAAATAACGCGTGGTGTCAAACTGTCACATGGATTAGTGCGAGCTGAGCGTGAGCGGTGGTTTCAGGGCGACTTCAGGGCGACTTCAGGGCGACTTCAGGGAGCAGGCGAGGACGCTGCTTCACTCTCAGGAGGAAAATCATCATAATCACAGGAGAATTTCAAGATAAAAGTCTCTATGTTGACATGAAACATTGTATCAGTCATGATAAAATATTATTATATTTATGGTGCAAAATTTATCTTTTCATAAAAAACAAACACAGATATCTGACGGGCCACATGTGGCCCCCGGGCCGCAGCTTTGACACCCGTGGGTTAAACGTGTCACCAGTGTTAGCATCAACTTTACAGAAGCTGCTGATGTCACAGTTCATTGTTTTAAACAGAAGAGTCTGCCCCCTGGTGGTGAGCTCACTCACAGCTCTGTGATGATGATCAATAAGATCATTGATACGCGTCTTTATTGATCAGTGACACAAGAATCAGTATCAATGAAGTCATAATGAGACTGAAGCAACAAAAACACATCAATAAATAAAGTGTGAGTCAGAGGAAGAGTGCAAAAGAAATCAAAGGTGTATCCTGACAATAAGTGATGCTTTCAAAACTGCTGTCACTCACACACCGCCAAGCTCTCCTTTTATTTACCTCCACAATTACAGTCATTACAGTTGTTACAGGCGTTACAGGCGTTACAGTCGTTACAGTCGTTACAGTCATTACAGTCATTAAAGTCGTTACAGTCGTTACAGTCATTACAGGCGTTACAGTCGTTACAGTCATTACAGGCGTTACAGTCGTTACAGGCGTTACAGTCGTTACAGGCGTTACAGTCATTACAGTTGTTACAGTCGTTACAGGCATTACAGTCGTTACAGTCATTACAGGCGTTACAGTCGTTACAGGCGTTACAGTTGTTACAGTCGTTACAGGCGTTACAGGCGTTACAGTCATTACAGTTGTTACAGTCGTTACAGGCGTTACAGGCGTTACAGTCATTACAGTTGTTACAGTCGTTACAGGCGTTACAGTCGTTACAGGCGGCCGTGTTCTTTCCTCAGACGATCGCTTTAAAGAAAAACCTCGCTCTTTCTTGACTTTACTCGCTCATTGTTCTGCACGAAATCTCACGTCAACGGTTCGAGAGACACAGTGAGAGACAGTGAGAGACAGTGTCCACAACACCACGAGTCATGTCCCCACATCTGTCCTGCGTCGGCTTCGTCTACGTACATCAAGCAACGCAGGGCGTGAACAGTTGGTGGCGTAGTATCTTCACTTCAAGCGCTTTCAATGACCCAGGTCTATTTAGGACGACATTTTCATAAACTTTCAAGGGCCTTGAAAATATTTTTTTTAATTCACAAACTTTCAAGGACCTGGGGGAAACCCTGCTCGTCCTTTAACAAACTTCCTTAAAGCTGAAGATACAGAAAATGTCAATGTGATATTTACACACACACACGCACACACACACACACGCACACAGACGTGTGTGTGTGTGTGCGTGCGTGTGTGTGTGCGTGTGTGTGTGTGTGCGTGTGTGGAAAGCTCTCAGAAAGCTTTCAGCTCTGACAGTGAAGTGAAAGTGAGAGTGTGTTCGAGGCCAAAACCCGAGCACTTTCATTTTCATCTCCCTCTTTTTTTTCTCTTCTTTTTTGACGCTTTCACTCGTTTCACCGCCGTCGTCCAAGGCTGCATCCATCACTGCATCCATCACTGCATCCATCACAGCATCCATCACTGCATCCATCACTGTATCCATCACTGCATCCATCACTGCATCCATCACTGCATCCATCACAGCATCCATCACTGTATCCATCACTGCATCCATCACAGCAACCATCACAGCATCCATCACTGTATCCATCACTGCATCCATCACTGCATCCATCACTGTATCCATCACTGCATCCATCACAGCAACCATCACAGCATCCATCACTGTATCCATCACTGCATCCATCACAGCATCCATCACTGTATCCATCACTGCATCCATCACTGCATCCATCACTGCATCCATCACTGCATCCATCACTGCATCCATCACAGCATCCATCACTGTATCCATCACTGCATCCATCACTGTATCCATCACTGTATCCATCACAGCATCCATCACTGCATCCATCACTGCATCCATCACTGCATCCATCACTGTATCCATCACTGTATCCATCACAGCATCCATCACTGTATCCATCACTGCATCCATCACTGTATCCATCACAGCATCCATCACTGTATCTATCACTGCATCCATCACAGCATCCATCACTGCATCCATCACAGCATCCATCACTGCATCCATCACAGCATCCATCACTGTATCCATCACTGCATCCATCACAGCATCCATCACTGTATCCATCACTGCATCTATCACTGCATCCATCACTGTATCCATCACTGTATCCATCACAGACAGTGATTCTCTGATCTACATCATTATTAGCAGCAATTAGCTGCATTATGACTTCACTTAAAATCACTAATTAACAAATGTTCACTCTGTGTGTGTGTGTGTGTGTGTGTGTGTGTGGTCGTTTAACGACGACGACATGTGTGTTTTCTTTCATAAAGAGGAGGAAGAAAGTGAGTTTAATCCTAATTTAATAAGATTAAATGACTTAAATAAAGCTGCAGGACATTCACTGTGTCATAAACTACAACATGATCATCCATGGTCTTCTCCATGAGTTCATGTACACGTTCATATTGAACAACCTAATAAAAACAACACCACACTTTGCAGAAGGTGCAGGAGGTGAAGTCTGCTCTGACGATCACAACACAAAGTCACGAAAATAAAACCACGACTGATTGTTCGGGTCAAAAAGGCGACGAAATACAAAAACTAAACACACAAAGACCTGAAATAACAATAATTATGTCCTGATTTTCTCTTCAGAGACACAGAGACGTCACTGAGAGCAAAGAACAACTCCCTGACCTCCGGTGACCTCCGGTGACCTCCGGTGACCTCGGCAGTCATGTCGGAGGTCAGCGCGGTGGAAGAATCTGCGACGTTTTAATGTTCACTGAGTTATTTTTTCACATCTGTGGAACAAAAGAAAGAAACGAGGGAAAATAAAGAGCGAGGGCGTCGTGAGCCGCGTCGTCTGTGTCGAGTCAAATGTCAGCGGCGGGGGTGAAGCGGGCGGGGCGGTGGCTTTTAGCTCGACGGCGGTGGTCTGGGACGGCGGTTGGAGAGTGTTCACGGCCGGCGGGAGTCCGCTGAGCTCTTTGTTAAAGCTCTTTCTCTCCGTGACTGCGGGGGGCAGCAGAGAGCGTCGCAGCAAATCAATGGAGCCGCAGGAGAGCGTCCTCTCGCTCTGCGTGGTGCTCGCGGCTTTTCTGCCGCTCTCTAAACCACAGCTTGACCTCTTCCCTCCATCGTTTCACTTCCACTCTCTGTGGAACAGTGTGGCCTCGCTCCGTCCCACACCGGCGTCTGTCCCCGCTCGCCGCGTCCTCCCGCGTCCTCCCGCTTCCTCCCCCGACGCTGACACTTTTACACACAAAGAGAAACAGGCCTGAGATGGATTTGGACGTGGGCCGAGTCACAAATGTGAATATCATGAATAACAACCAGCAGCTTCTCACAGTAACAACACGACCGGCCATTGTTTCACACGTTTAATTGGAAACACAAGAGGCGGCCCACGCTCACACACACACACACACACACACACACACACACACACACACACACACACACACACGCGCACGCTCAGCCCCCGGAGACCAGCCAAGATACATTTACAGTCTCCGCCCACAGGGGAGTGCGAGGACCTCCATCTGTCTCCGTGCGCCTCTGGACCTGCAGGACACTTGTCCCGCGTTAACGAGACTCGGACGATGGCGGATGAATAACTGCACTTTGTTGGTCAGATATGTGCGTGCGTTAACGTGTCGAGGATAATGCACGAGGTTGTAAAGTGTGGCTCGATATCAGCGTCTGCTGCAGAGCGATCAGACGCTGACTCTCTCCGTCTCCGCGCGACAGAACAAGTGTTTTCACGCCGCGAGGAGGAGAAAAAAATAGCAGGAAGTGAGAATCAATGTTTTATTTAAAGAAAGAGATGATTTCATGTCACGTCTTCCACTGACGGGGTGGAGGGGCTCAGTGGTTAAGACCCTACCCTGTGTGCCAAAGACATCATGGTCGCAAGTTTGATTCCACCCCTGGCTGATTGTACTCAAGTCGCTTTGGATAAAAGCGTCTGCTAAACGACATGTGACGTAACAAACGTCTCTCTGTGAACTCTAGATTACTCTCTAACTGTTTGTGGTTTCAGGGTGGTGGACACACAGACAGAGACAGACAGAGGACAGGATGGTGGACACACAGACAGAGACAGACAGAGGACAGGATGGTGGACACAGAGACAGAGACAGACAGAGGACAGGATGGTGGAAACACAGACAGAGGACAGGATGGTGGACACACGGACAGAGACAGACAGAGGACAGGATGGTGGAAACACAGACAGAGACAGACAGAGGACAGGATGGTGGAAACACAGACAGAGGACAGGATGGTGGACACACGGACAGAGACAGACAGAGGACAGGATGGTGGACACACAGACAGAGACAGACAGAGGACAGGATGGTGGAAACACAGACAGAGGACAGGATGGTGGACACACAGACAGAGACAGACAGAGGACAGGATGGTGGACACACGGACAGAGACAGACAGAGGACAGGATGGTGGACACACAGACAGAGACAGACAGAGGACATTCCAGCTCTCACTGGTTCACAGGTGTTTGTGGGGGAGGACGAGGAACGAGGGAGGATAAAGAGGATGAATAAGTGAAATGTCTGGTGTTCATACTCTTAATTTATCCGCGCTGAGCGCTGGTCGTCTCCACCGTCTCCACCGTCTCCACCGTGTCCTCTCGCTCTTCGTCTCGCTCGTCCTCGCTCCTGTCGGAAACACGATAATTAGAGGAGCCGGGTTTAAAGGCTAATTAGCATAAAAATCTTACATGCTGTATTTTTACTTTCTCTAATCAACACCTTCACACGTTCACACGTTCACACGCTCACGCCGCCACGTTTTTCTGATGTGAGGAGAAGAAAAAAGGAAGAAAAAAAAGAAGCTTTGACGCAATTAAAATGAAAATTAGCATCAAGGAAAGAAAGAAAGAAAGAAAGAAAGAAAGAAAGAAAGAAAGAAAGAAAGAAAGAAAGAAAAGAGGAGAACGTCGTCTTTATCTTTTTTCACGTCAGAGAAACAGAAGATTTTCTTGTCGTCGTTTTAAAAAAGAAGAACAAACCACGACCTTCAGCAGAAACATGTTTGTGACGCCCCGGGCGACGAGGACGAGGAGGGACAGGGGGCGCTATAACGCCTGCAGCCATGGTCCATATGTGTGTGTGCAGACGGAGGCCAAAGACACGATGGCTGTGATTGGTTCAGACAAACTGGGTCAGACCATGAGGACCAGGACCAGAACAAGAAGTTTATTTGATTGTATTTTATTTATTTATTTACTTTTATTTACAGGGAACTAGTTAAGTGTGTGTGTGTGAGAGAGTGAGATTACTAATCCTGAAATAATCTGTAACAAGGATGATTTCTGCTAAATGAAGTCATAATGATTGTGAGTTTGTTCTTCTTAAAGGTGCAAACGTAATCATTTAAAATACAAAACAATCATTCAGTGTTTAATCTGATGAGTTATCGTCTGCACATGTTTACACCCTCATTATTCATCCCTTCATCTTCATCTTTGTCTCATTATTCATCCTTAAGCAAACCCTTCAATCCTTTCACTAACTCTGTCTCTCTTTGTCATCAAAACTGAAAATGGGAACAGTTTGTACAAAACAGTCGCAGATTACAGTAATCTGTCAGATTAAGCAAAAGTGAAGAACTCACGGAGCAGGGGGCGGAGTCACAGAGAACAGCGGAAACACAGTGAGACTGAAGACTTTATAGCAGGTGAGACTAACGCAGCACAGGTGAACATAATGAGGGCGGGGCATGTCGTCAAACAGGGGGGGTGGAAACTTGACAGGAAGTAAACGAGTGACGAGTGTTAGATTTCAAATTAAAACAGGAAATGGCGCAGAACGAGCACGTGTTTCACATCAGAGTTCAAACGTTTTTAACGCATGTTAGCATGTTAGCATTAGCATGTGGCTACAGAAGAACCTATCACAGCCTGTTAGCCTGTTAGCAGTGGATGCTAGTAACAGGAGACACACGCACGCACACGCGCGCGCACACACGCACGCACGCGCACACACACACACACACACACACACACACGGGGAGTGTCACTAAGTACAGAGGTCGCTCCATGTCAGAGTGGGAGTGGCTAAGCCCGCTCCAAACTGAGCTCACATTTCCTGGTTCCCTCCCCCTCACACCTGCCGTTTGACGATGGGAGGAGGAGGGGGAGGAGCCAACAGGTGGAGACACATCAGAGCTCAAACCTTTCAAACTTTCTTCTACGACACCAATAAATAGTGTTTGTTTTCTGTATTCACCTAATAATTTAAGTGAATATTAATGTTATTTTCATATCTAATTTATTGTGTGAACACATTATTTTTGTTACATCATGTTAGAAGCATTAACAAAACCAGAAAACTTTTTAATGTTAATAAAACATAATTATAACAGAAAATAAAAGAATGAATGAAATCTAATTATTTTTCTGAATTATTAAAAAAAGATGAAGATTTAAAGATTTGTGTGTGTGTGTGTGCGTGCGTGTGTGCGTGCGTGTGTGTGTGTTGATGCGGCGCTGGTCATTAGCGTTAATGCTCGGAGCTTGAACCCGTGAGACTCTGAACACGGACGTTTACGGTGTAAACGAGGGAAAGGTCAGCGTCGCTCTCGTCCATCGACCACACGATCAATGTTCTCGCCGTAACGTCACAAAATCAAAACCATATTTATGAGCGTCAAAACAAAAGAATCTTTAATCTTTGGTGTTTGTGTTCGTTAAAGAGACAAAGTTCCACTTTGTTACAGTGTGGTTACACGAGGTAACAATGACTGTGCTGAGAGCGCCCCCTGCTGCTGAGAACCACAGCTGCAGGCTACGACATCAACGTCACATGATCACGTCTTAACTCACTGTGTAAACCACTCACTCTCCCCCACACACACACACACACACACACTCACTCTCCCACACACACACACACACACTCTCCCACACACACACACACACACAGAGAGAGAGAGTGAGTGTTTTAGAGTCGTGGTGTGACAGTGAGATAAAGACGTGAACGTGTTCTCCAGACGTCGTCGACTCAAACTGAAGCAGATTTTATGACACGAGTCTTTTGCTAAGTGGCTGAAGTCAGGTTTCCTCGCGGCGTGAGCGGAGCGAGAGACGCAGACGCTTGTTTTTCACCTCTTGAAACCAAACAACCGCCTCAGAGAAAATGCATTATTTCTTTCTTGTTAAAAGAGAGACAAAAAAATCACATTACAATTCAAATGTGTTCATTTAAAGAAGAAAAAAACCTCTGGGAGGCAAACGTACGACGACGCCACCACCGCCGCCGCCACCGCGTCTCCTCTGCCGGCGCAGGAAATGATAAATAAGAACAGAGGCCTTACTTCATTAGAGGTAACGAGACCGAGGGTACAATCACACAAGCATCATCACTGCTGCTGCTGCTGCTGCTGTTACTGCTGCTGCTGCTGCTGCTGTTACTGCTGCTGCTGCTGAAGCTGCTGTTACTGCTGCTGTTACTGCTGCTGCTGCTGCTGCTGAAGCTGCTGTTACTGCTGCTGCTGCCATTACTGCTGCTGCTGCTGAAGCTGCTGTTACTGCTGCTGCTGCTGCTGTTACTGCTGCTGCTGCTGCTGCTGTTACTGCTGCTGCTGCTGCTGTTACTGCTGCTGCTGCCATACTGCTGCTGCTGCTGCTGTTACTGCTGCTGCTGATGCTGCTGCTGTTACTGCTGCTGCTGCTGCTGAAGCTGCTGTTACTGCTGCTGTTACTGCTGCTGCTGCTGCTGAAGCTGCTGTTACTGCTGTTACTGCTGCTGCTGAAGCTGCTGTTACTGCTGCTGTTACTGCTGCTGCTGATGCTGCTGCTGTTACTGCTGCTGCTGATGCTGCTGCTGTTACTGCTGCTGCTGCTGCTGCTGCTGCTGCTGAAGTGCACCAGAGTGAGCTCTGTACAGAACACTCACACCATCAGCAGCAGTTATTTCTCAGTACGCTCTAATTATTTGTGTAATTTAATCCACGTGTGCATATTCAATTCCAATCTGGGTTTTTTCTCCACGCGCTGCGAGGTGCTCGACGCGATTGTCTCTGAAATTGGATTATGATAACCTGTCACCGCTTTAATTCCATAAGATATTAGAGGAGGGGGAGGAGCGGGGAGAGAGCGGGGGAGAGGGAGGTGTTTAATGCATGTTTCCTTGTGTGTTTCCTCAGGGGGAGAAGGAATCATGCATGTGTGCTCTGACCTCTCCACACACTTTATTTCCTGATCTCTGACATAGCCTTTAAATATCCATTAACACACACTGAGAGGGGGGACACGGGGGAGGGAGGGGGAGGGAGGGGGAGAGAGAGGTTCTCTGGTTTTTCTGCTGGTTAAAAACCCAGCGCTCCGTCTCTCTGTGACCATGTGACTAATGGAACCATGGTCTCCGTTTGACCCTGAGATCCTGCCGCTGATCTCAGGCTTCACTTCAAAATAAGTGTGGACTGGAACCATGTGATTGTGTATCTGATACACAGAGTGGTGAGGACGACGTCTGCGTCCTCCGGTGGACACGGACGACGTCTGCGTCCTCCGGTGGTGAGGACGACGAGTGGTGAGGACGACGCCTGTGTCCTCCGGTGGACACGGACGCGTCCTTTTCTTCTCCTGGACTCAGACGCCGGTGCATTAACGTCAGTGAATTCAGCTGCTTTTACCAAATCAAGTGAAACCTTGATCACGACGATCACATGTGAGTGACGTCCACTCCGCCTGTAAACAACAACAACAACAACAACAACAACAACAACAACAAAGACTTTTCAAACTTCAAACACCAACTTTTTCCTCACACAACATTTGATTTACAAAAAACCTGTAATTGAAATGAATGAAAGGCTTTAAAGGGCCAGGATCTGTAAATAATAATAATACAACAATACTGTTTTATTTTATGAGTTAAACAGACGCGAGGTTCAGAAAATACACGGTTGTGTCACTTAAATGAAGGTGAATTCAATATTTTAAATAGTGAATTCACTAAAATAAGGCAGCAGTGGAGCAGCAGCTCCTGTGTGTGTGTGTGTGTGTGTGTGTGTGTGGGACAGTGACACCATGTCACATGATGTGAGGTGAATCCTGAGGTTGTGGTGACTGCTGCTGCTGCTGCTGATGATGCTGCTGCTGTTACTGCTGCTGCTGCTACTGCTGCTGCTGCTGATGATGCTGCTGCTGCTGTTACTGCTGCTGCTGCTGCTGTTACTGCTGCTGCTGTTACTGCTGCTGCTGTTACTGCTGCTGCTGCTGCTGCTGCTGCTGCTGCTGTTACTGCTGCTGCTGCTGCTGCTGCTGTTACTGCTGCTGCTGCTGCTGCTGCTGTTACTGCTGCTGCTGCTGCTGCTGCTGCTCGTGTTCTTTATTTCCAGCTCTGACTTTAACCTTTTCCACACAGGTGCTGAGATTCGTGACCTTTCCACCGTCAGCTTCCTGCTGCCTCTGAGCGGGTGTGTGTGTGTCTGTCTGTGTGTGTGTGTGTGTGTGTGTGTGTGTGTGTGAGCTCAGTGCTTGTGAGCAGACTATGACCTTGCACGTGTGTGTGTGTGTGTGTGTGTGTGTGTGGTGCAGGAAAGTGTATTTGACACGAGCGTGGTGAAGATTACCTGTGTCCAGACACTTATTGCCTTACAGACAATAAGAACTGCCATCACTCACTTTTAAAGGTCGACGTGTTGAAACAAGAGGCCGAAAATAACCTTACAAAAGAGCCACGGGGGAAACACACACACACACACACACACACACACACACACACACACACACACACACACGTGCACGCACACACACGTGCACGCACACACACACACACACACACGCTCGACCTCCTGACCTCTCCTCAAACCAAAATCTTCTGCAGCTCAAACTGAACAAATCATGTTTTCATGAATCCATCAGAGATTTGATCAGTTCACTGATTTCTTGTATTTGTACTGCCTTGTTTGATTTCACGACCTTTAAAAGCACTTTATGAATTAAAATGTACAGTTTCTGACATTTGAGCCCTTTTTTAAATGGAGTTAATATGTGAACATGTTGGAGTATGTTAGGAACGCTGAAGACGCTGCTTGGACCCAAATGCACGAGACAGGAGTCACGATGAATCAACACTCAAGAGTCTTTATTTATTTGTGTGTGTGTGTGTGTGTGTGTGTGTGAGACGACCTTAGTTTATCAATAAACCATAATAATAAGTAATAAAGTATTCTGATTCTGATAAACCAGTCAAATACACTTAACTGTGACTCAAATACACTTAACTGTGACTCAAATACACTTAACTGTGAATCATTTACACTTAACTGTGACTCAAATACACTTAACTGTGACTCAAATACACTTAACCATGAATCATTTACACTTAACTACAAAGCATTTACACTTAACCATAAATCATTTACACTTAATTATGAATCAAACACACTTAACCTTGAATTGAGCAAATGAAAGAACCGTTGTCAATAAAGTTGCTCACAGTTTGAATTCAAAAGTCAAAAGTTAAAGATTTAAACTCAGAGTTTAACTCACTGCTGCTGAAAGAACTCCAGATTATTTGAGTTTACAGAACTTTGCTGTGTCTCCAGGTGAATAAGAATAAAACCAAACTCCAGCATAGAGAGTCTGAGTGAACGTGGTCTGGACTCTGTGGAGCAGAGTCATGGTGTCAGAGACTCTGTAGAAGGACAGAAGACCTGCTCTGTGGTCCAGGTAAACTCCCACTCTGGAGACTTTAACATCTGAGACATCAGTCCAGATACTGTTGTGAACAAACTGACATTTGTTTTGGTCACAAATTAAAGCCCAAGATTTGTCATTGAATCCAAAAACACATTCATCTGAACCTGATCTGCTGATGTTCTTGTACGTCACTGCTACATAAACTCCTTCTCTTCCTGTCCACTCCACCTCCCAGTAACAACGTCCAGTCAGACTCTCTTCACTCAGGACCTGAAGATAATCAGTGAATCTGTCTGTGTGATGAGGATAAGACTGATCTTTATCCATAAATGTCACTTTTCTGTTTCCCTCAGATAATAACAGATAATTGTTTACTGTGTTTGGATCCAGTTTGATTTCCTGTGAATATCTGAAGAATCCAGCTCTGGTCTTTGGTTCTGGTTCTGGTTCTGTCAGTAAAACATCTACTTCAGCCACAGCCAGTGAGATGTTTGTCCACGTCTCGGTCAGGACGTCCTGCAGTTGACCTCTGAACTTTGCCACAGCCGCCGTCACGTCCTCAAAGTGTCTCAGAGGACGGACGTTGATGGACGAGTGTGTGGACGGACTGAGTGCTGACAGTGAGCGGTAGTTGAGGAGAAACTGGTTGTGGTCGTGTGTGAGTGAGAGCTGCTTCAGTTCAGCTTCTCTCTTCTTCAGCTCAGTGATCTCCTGCTGAAGCTTCTCCTCGGCGTCTGTGACTCGTCTCACCTCAGTTTCCAGTTTGGATCTGATCTGCTGCTTCACGTCAGAGCTTCTCTTCTGCAGGAGACCCATCATCTCAGTGAAGCTCTTGTCTGTGTCCTTCACGGCTTTATCAGCAGAGAGAGTGAGAGTCTTCCTCTCCTGTTGAAGCACCTTCACGTCTCTGTCTCTGTCCCTGAGTCTCTGCTGGACTTCTACATGACTCAGATCCAGGTCTCTCTGCTTGTGCGTCCTCTCTGCTGCAGCTGAGACCGTGTCGTGGTCTTTATGTTCGTCCACAGAGCAGAGATAACAGATGCACTGCTGATCAGTGCGGCAGAACATCTTCATCACCTCGTCGTGACGAGGGCAGATGTTCTCCTGGAGGTTCTTGGACGGCTCCACCAGCTTGTGTTTCTTAAATGCAGGTGATTGATGATGAGGCTGGAGATGTTCCTCACAGTAAGAGGCCAAACAAACCAAACAGGACTTGAGAGCTTTCAGTTTCCTGCCAGTGCAGACATCACAGGCCACATCTTCAGCTCCAGCATAGCAGTGATGAGCAGGAGCAGCGTGGAGTTCAGTCTTCTTCAGCTCCTCCACTAAATCTGCTAACATGGTGTTTTTCTTCAGGTCAGGCCTCGGTGTGAAGATCTCTCTACACTGAGGGCAGCTGTAGATCCTCCTCTGCTGCTCTGAGTCCCAGTGGTCTTTAATACAGTTCTTACAGAAGCTGTGTCCACAGTTAAGAGTCACAGGATCCTTCAGAAGATCCAAACAGATGGAACAAGACAAGGTTTCTCTCTGCAGCTGAACTCCTGCCATTTCACCGCTCTGTCACCGCCACTGTCTGAGTTTCACTTCCTCAGAATTCTGACAGGTTTGAACAGGTTTGAGCTCTGATGTCAACAACATGTGACACGGCGGTGGGCGGGGCCTGTTGGCTCCTCCTCCTCCCATTGTCAAACTGCAGGTATGAGGGGGAGGGAACCAGGAACCACTCCCACTCTGACATGAAGTGACCTCTGTACTTAGTGACACTCCCTGTGTGCGTGTGTGTGTGAGACACTCCCTGTGTGCGTGTGTGCATGTGTGTGTGTGTGTGTGTGAGTTAGTGTTGTCAGTTTTGTGCCGCTCACTCTCCCACACCAAACCTCATAGAGAAAATCAGTGATTTTAACATCACACACACAGGAGTTGTTGATCCACTGCTGCCTCCGTCACTAAGTTCAAATGTCTCATTTTATCACTCTGACGTTTGAGATCGTCCCCTCAGATCGACCTCAGTGACACAAAGTGACCACACGAGGCAGCAGAGGACCAGCAGCTAAAATCACTGATTTTCTCTATGGACTTTGGTGCAGGGAGAGAAACTTCAGTTTTCAGCCACAAAATGCTTTTGAAGTGCGAGATAAAGTACTACCAGAGGAATCTTGCGTACCACTGGTGGTACATGTACCATAGGTTGAGAACCTAAGCCGGTGTAGATTTTATTGTAGTATTTTGACCTTCAAATACTGCCTCCCATATGATGTTTGTTGGTGCCTTCACGTACAACAGGGTGAATCAAAACCTGAGTGGGTCTGAATCGCTAAAAAAACGTTGTGTTTCGGGTCGGCGCCAGGACGTGACGACACAAAAAGAACCACAAAATTCTACTCCACAGCATAAGTCACAGTGGCAGTTGTGTGTCAGGTCCATGTTGGTGAGGTCAACTCATTCTCCTGAAGCACTATCGTCTGATTTTGTTTCTAATATCTTAAAATCTTAAACCAGTGTAATCATATTTGTATGTACGTGGCAGTCCAAAATGAAGAGCCGACCCTGCTCCTGAATAAATAAAACAACAATTATTGTAAAACTTTGTCATGGAGTCCCACAAGGTTCTGAGCTTGGACCCTTTCTATTCTATACATATGTTACGATCTTTTAATACATTACCAGGAACTAGTGTAGTGTCAGCTGGGCCTCTGCCTGGTATTAAACATCCACCTGATGATGATGATGATGATGATGATGATGGTGGTGGCTCGTTGGCGGCTCCTGCTGGTCCTGGCTGAGTTAGCCTCCGCTCAGGTGTGAGATGTGAAGAGTTGGAACAGATGCTTCCTCTTTAATTACCTCACAAAGAAGTAACTTTGCTGTGATGGAGGCGACGCCAACGCAGCTGAGTCCTCGAGGAGTCCAGGATAAAAATAACACACACACAGAGAAAAATGTCAGATTTCATGTGTGAAGATTGGAGCCGAGATGTATTCAAATATATTCATAGTTAGATCTGTCAAATGTCAAGTGAGCTAATCTGGGAGATGGATTTTCTGGCACTTGTGACAAAAAAAAGAAAAAAATCAATCTGAACATAATGAAAATAAAACATAGGATTGATTTTGTAACCAGAGAAAAAGAAAACGCAGGCAGCCGACTGTCAGCCAATCACAGAGCCAGAAACCTGCAGTCAAGGTCAAAGGTGAGAAATATCACAACCAGGAAGTGATAGGTGAGTCATTAAACACACCTGAAACTAATGGGGGAGGAGCATGCGATCAAAGTGGCGGGAAAAACACAGGAAGTGACGTCATCTGAAAAGAGATAAGACGTCAGTTACCGAAATCACTGAATAAACGGATGTCATGATTTACTGAAGTGAAATCAGTCTAGTCTGGATCAACCTAAATCTGGATCAACCTAAATCTGTATCACCCTAAATCTGGATCAACCTAAATCTGGATCAACCCAAATCTGGATCAACCAGAATCTGGATCAACCTAAATCTGGATCAACCCAAATCTGGATCAACCTAAATCTGGATCAACCCAAATCTGGATCAACCAGAATCTGGATCAACCTAAATCTGGATCACCCTAAATCTGGATCAACCTAAATCTGGATCAACCCAAATCTGGATTAACCCAAATCTCGGTCAGATCAAAATCTCCCTCGGTCCCGATGGGATAAACAAGTTTGATGAGTTTTCGTGAACAGTAAGAGCCTCAAAAGTGCGATCACAGAGCAGGTGATGGACAACATTTTTTCTGTAAATGTTTGTGTGTTAAAGAGGAACGACTGTTTGTGTTTGTGACTGTTTGTGTTTGTGACTGCGTTTGTGTTTGTGTTTCTGACTGTGTTTGTGACTGTGACTGTGTTTGTGACTGTGTTTGTGACTGTGTTTGTGTTTGTGACTGTGTTTGTGACTGTGTTTGTGACTGTTTGTGTTTGTGACTGCGTTTGTGACTGTTTGTTTGTGACTGTGTTTGTGACTGTTTGTGTTTGTGACTGTGTTTGTGACTGTTTGTTTGTGACTGTGTTTGTGACTGTTTGTGTTTGTGACTGTGTTTGTGACTGTGTTTGTGTTTGTTTTTGTGACTGTGTTTGTGTTTGTGACTGTGTTTGTGTTTGTGTTTGTGACTGTGTTTGTGCTTGTGACTGTTTGTTTTTGTGACTGTGTTTGTGTTTGTGACTGTGTTTGTGTTTGTGACTGTGTTTGTGACTGTGTTTGTGACTTAGTTTGTGACTGTGTTTGTGACTGTGTTTGTGACTGTTTTTGTGACTGTTTTTTGACTGTGTTTGTGACTGCGTTTGTGACTGTGTTTGTGACTGTGTTTGTGTTTGTAACTGTGTTTGTGACTGTGTTTGTGTTTGTGACTGCGTTTGTGACTGTGTTTGTGACTGCGTTTGTGACTGTGTTTGTGACTGTGTTTGTGTTTGTAACTGTGTTTGTGTTTGTGACTGTGTTTGTGTTTGTGACTGCGTTTGTGACTGTGTTTGCGTTTGTGACTGTGTTTGTGTTTGTGACTGTGTTTGTGTTTGTGTTTGTGACTGTGTTTGTGACTGTATTTGTGTTTGTGACTGTGTTTGCGTTTGTGACTGTGTTTGTGACTGTGTTTGTGTTTGTGACTGTGTTGGTGTTTGTGACTGCGTTTGTGACTGCGTTTGTGACTGTGTTTGTGACTGTGTTTGTGACTGCGTTTGTGACTGCGTTTGTGACTGTGTTTGTGACTGTGTTCTCTCTGACGTTCTCTCACTCTTCATGTCACAAAGTTCTCCTCTGGAACAACATCCTGAGTGAAATCATTTACTCACAGAATCGTTGGACGACGTCCTCCATGAGACACACGTGCTCCACAGTTGACTTTTATATTTAGAGCTCTTGTTGCTAAGTGACTTTTTCTTCCCGAGCTTCTTTGTATCCGTGTGAAAAACACAGAGACGATCTTTGTCGGTTGTCTTCTCCTCAGCCTCAGAGGAGGAACCTGGATCCATCGAACCCTCGACCTCCTCAAACATCACCTGACTGCCTCACAGGAGGTCGTCTGTCGCCCACTTCCTGCTCTGCTGCCAGTTACCAAGGTGAGCCATCGCCATGGGCAACCGACCTAAAGAAGAGGAGGAGGGAGGAGATGTGAATGTGAGAAGAGGGCATGAAATCGCTGACGCCACGCAACAGCTCCTGTGCTACACACACACACACACACACACACACACACACACACACACACAGAGTGAGGTCATCTGACTTTCATGAGCGCCAACCGTCGTGTGCGTAGCATGGAGACGTCGTAGCGAGAGTGAGCTCCTCCCTCACCGTTGAAGTGTTTGTCTTCTCCGCCTCCGCCGACATGAACTCTGCTGTAATTAAAGCCGAGCGTCGCCGCTTTACACAGCGGCTTCGTCTCTCGCCGCCGCGGCCGCGCCGCCGTCGAAGGTCTCGTGTTTCTTTTAAATGTCACGCGGCTGAAAACAAGGTTGCACTTACGCAGCAAGACTTGTGATATTTCACGGGGAGGAGAATTTAAGCAGCTCCGCTCATCAGAGGATGTACACGTTTATAAAACCTCGCCAAATCTGGAACGAGTGACACAGCGATTCTTACTGCGTAACCAAGATCAAATAAAAACAGAACTTTATTAACGTGGTTTATGAACGCTGACACGTATCTGAAATCACCACAAGTCATTCACCGCACACAAAGACACGTTTAGAACCCAAGAACTGGATTTAAAAATCTCTACGTCACATGATCATGTCTTTATCTCACTCTCCACCAAACCTCATGGAGAAAATCTGAGATTTTAGCTGCTGGGCCTCTGTTGCCTTGTGTGACGTAATAATCCCATTAATATTCAAAAAGACGTAATAATCCCATTAATATTCAAAAAGACATAATAATCCCATTAATATTCAAAAAGATGTAATAATCCCATGAATATTCAAAAAGACGTAATAATCCCATTAATATTCAAAAAGAAGTTATAATTCCATTAATATTCAAAAGGACGTAATAATTCCATTAATATTCAAAAAGACGTAATAATTCCATTAATATTCAAAAGGACGTAATAATTCCATTAATATTCAAAAAGACGTAATAATTCCATTAATATTCAAAAATACTTAACTGTTACACTTGCGAGAGAAGAGCGGTTTAACTTCTAGTTGGAGCTGAAAATGCAGAGGAGACAGATCTGGAGTTAACCAGGTTTATAACTCACAATGGCACGGGGAACGAGAAAGGGAGGGGGGGCTCAGAGACGGCCGATGCAGCTGTGCCGGGACAATGGAACAAACTCACAAGGGTGAATGGAGACAGGGGAAGTTCCAACGGCGGAGAAGGAAGGTGTTAATCCGCAGCTCCCGGGGAGACAGGAGACAGGAGACAGGACACGAGTTTGAGACGTTGGTCGAGCAAAAACAATCTGACGCTGGTGACTGGGACAGCAAGGGCTTAAGAAGACTCCTGATTGCTCATCAGGGGCAGGTGAGGAGGAGCCGCCGCAGGTGTTGCTCATCACCTGATTTGACGAACATCGATCAACATTTTATAAGGTTGTCTGAGATTTCATGGACCAAACGATTAATCGAGAAACTGATCGACAGATGGATCGATTGTGAAAATAATCCTTAGTTGCAGCTCTAAATATAACATTATTACACGCGCTCTTCACTGAGTGACAGATGGTCACCCCGCACCCCCGCCGCGTGCCAGAACAACAGACACGCGGCGGGGGTGCGGTCCCCTCGGGGGACCACTCAGCAGGGGGGTCACCTCTCCAGCCACGCAGTTCCAGCTCAAGCCTCTGCCGTGTGACGGGGAGACGGACGCGGCCGCACGAGAGCCTCCATTACGGCTCTGGCACAAGAGCGCGGCTCCATTATGGCGTCCACATGAGGGCCCTGATTCCGGCTCTTAGTCGTTGTAATGAGCCGCGGCCTCGTGGAACAGCAGCTCCCACGCGACTCTGCGCTCTCCATCTTTTTGGTGGTTTCATGTGTAATTGTGACGCTTCAGAGCTCTCAGCCGCTGATTTAATGGCATCTAATGGAAACTCATCGTGGAACAAGAGCGGCAAAGAGACACTGACTCACTGTGATGATGTCCTTCACTCACAGTTCATATCAAATAACATTCAAAGTCTTTGGATTAAAGCGCCCCCTACTGTTGGGATTCCAAGTCATCGACACAGAGAAAACTCTTTCATTTCTTCTTTAGTTTGTGTTACTTTTGTCCTCTTACTGCCACCTACAGGCGGACGGGTGAATGACGTTATACTGGTGGTGATATTTCACAGAATGTCTCTCATGTCTGTGTCTCTGTGTCTCTCGTGTCTCTCATGTCTGTGTCTCTCGTGTCTCTTGTGTCCCTCGTGTCTCTCGTGTCTCTTATGTCTCTCGTGTCTGTGTCTCTCGTGTGTGAAAGTGCTGAGTCATGCTAAGTCGTGTGCGTCTCAGGGGTTAAAGTGCGATTCTTTTAAGACGTAGTCACATGACCAACGACATCACTGTGTCATTTAAGACAGTGGAACACGTGGTGAATCAGTGAATAACATCAGCAGAGATTCACTCTTTCACTCATGTTTTACACACACATGAACACATTAAAGAGACTCCTCCTCCTCAGTTATGATTCAATTATTAATCTGTTTATTCACTCACTCACTCACTCACTCACTCATGTTTTTTTCATGGCTGGAAACTCAGTGTAATATTATTGAGCGACCAGATGGTCGAGGGTTTAATTAATAACTTCAAAAGCAATAACACACACACACACGCACACACGCACACACACACACCTGCAGTCCATCACACACGCACACACACGCACACACACACACGTGCACACACACGCACACACACGAACACACACACACACACACGCACGCACACACACGTGCACACACGCACACACACGCATGCACACACACACACGCACACACACACGCACACACCTGCAGTCCATCACACAAACACACACGCACACACACGCACACACACACACGTGCGCACACACACACACACGAACACACACACACACACACACGCACACACACACACACACACACACGTGCGAACACACACACACACACACACGCACGCACACACACACACACACGCACGCACACACACACACACACGCACGCACGCATGCAGTAAGTGTAATGTGAGGAGTTTAGAATCAGAAAAGAGACGTAAGAGTAAAAGAAGAGTTCAGAAAATAACGAGGACAAAAACACGCTGATGAAGAATTCATGGACTCTTCGTCACTGAGGAAACATCAGTGACGTTTGTTTAAGAATATTTACATACAAGCCGTTTAAAAACATGAACTAAGACATTCAAACCAGTATTTACATCTAAATGAACACATGTGACGTTTGTACATGAAACATTGTCATTGGAGGAAAGTGTTTGTTTCAATATTAGATCCAGACAGCAGGGAAACTTTCTCTGCTTTATTTTCACTTCTGCTCGTGCTCTAGGTCAGTGTGTGTCTGTGTGTGTCTGTGTCTGTGTGTGTGTGTATGTGTCTGTGTGTGTGTGTGTGTGTATGCGTGTGTGTGTGTGTGTGAGAGATTTTCAAAAGAAATAGTTTAGGTCCCTGTTGACTCGACTGGTGCCAAATAATTCTGTGTCAGCGGGAGCTCGACACTTTATAAAACACAGGCAAGAGATTTTATAATGTTTTAAAAAGAAATCCTGATTAATAATGTGTGTGTGTGTGTGTGTGTGTGTGTGTGTCACAGAGTAAACAGGACAATGAGGACGTCGAGGACAAAGTGGACGATCGATGTCCGTCCTGCTGCAAATGTCACTTCACTCTCTTCATTAATCTGTGAACACCAAACTAAACACACACACGCACACACACACGCACACACACACGCAGTCCATCACACACGCACACACACGCACACACACGCACGCACACACACACGCACACACACACCTCCAGTCCATCACACACGCACACACACGCACACACACACTGACTTGTAAAGCAGTCGTTTTGGGTGAAAGTGAATCATCAGAAGTTAGTAAATCAGCTGTTTTACACTTTTATAAAGTTTTATATTTCTGATCAAACGACGTCAAAGTCAGATCAGCTGTGGAGAGATGAGGCTCCCCCTTGTGGCGTTTGGAAATAAATCATTAGGACTGTATGGTGGTAGCTGCACAGCACGTGATTCAAATAATTCCTAGAAACCCATTTTATTTCTCTTGAAACATTTTTCAACATTTATAGACG
The DNA here is from genome assembly GCF_958295425.1 of Solea solea. Taxonomy (NCBI): domain Eukaryota; kingdom Metazoa; phylum Chordata; class Actinopteri; order Pleuronectiformes; family Soleidae; genus Solea; species Solea solea. The sequence goes on from NC_081136.1 coordinate 36,949,864, forward strand.
TGAAAGTGTCCTGAGTGTTTTTAAAGGTGATTCAGGATAAAGAGTTTTAGTTTGAGACGTGTGTTTGATGTAAATCCCGTGTATTTGCTCTTTTGTGAGGAGACAAAACTCATCTTCGTCCACTGAATGTCACACGTGCCAATGTTCAAGGAAGCAATTAGCCGCTGTCGTCGCGCGCTGCTCTGTGGATGAGTAATGGCTGCCGGGGCGGGAGAGGCTAACCCTGATAAATTCTACTGTCCCTCCGTCTTATTAGCACAATGACTAACGGGGGGAGGACGGGGGCGGGGCTGTGAGCGGAGGTGATGATAGACCACGGGGGGAGTCAAAGATAAACCCAGATTGACAGCAGAGCGCCGCGGCTAAATGCTAATGTACCGAGTGACATTTGCGACGCCGGCCCGGGTTAGCCTAGCTGCTGCTGCTGCTGAGACACGGGGGGGGGGGGGGTCACATGAAATGAACTGGAGGGATGCATGTGGGCCGCGGGACAGGAGTTTGACACCTGAAATGAAAGTGAGTGGACAGAGAGCAGAGTGATAAGCAAACTGTGGCCACCAGGGGGCCCCATAGTGCATTTCATTAGCTTATTTTAGATTTTCTAAATGACGATGATGATGATATTTTATATTGTTACATTTTTATTTATGATTGAAGTCTATGTTTAGTTTATTTAATACTGGCTTTTGTTATTTTCACTTTAATATTTCATGATGATATAATAATTGATTGTAGTTGATTTAGACTAGCACTGTATTTGTGATGTAGATTCTATTTTCACCTTTTTAGAATCTTATTGTTGATATTTGATTATATATTAATTACCTTTATCTTTACTGTCTTTGCTGCTTTGATACTTTGATACATGATCTTATCTCGTATTGTTTTACCATGTTCAATAAGAAGTGAAAATCAACACAAGACTGCTCTTCAGATTTTTGCTACCATTTTAAGATTAGAGGGTTAGAACATGCTCGATAAAGGGCCCCAGTGTCTAATTTTCTCAAGGCCCTGTGAAGTGTTGGACCGGCCCTGGCTTAGATATTAGCTGTTATCACAGGTTAGCAGACGAGGCTAACAGCAGGTGCTCCAGCTGCCCAATAACGGCGGCGTCAGATAAAGACGAGACCAAACGGAGACAAAAGCAGAAGACGAGAGGACGACGCGGCTGATATTTAACCAGAGAAAAGCCCCCACTCTGTTTTCCCATCAGCCACCTGGGCAGTTGAGCCCGAGTCCAGTACTTTGTCCACTAAATCCCCCGGCGCCGCCGCCGCTGCTGCTTCTGTCGATAAAACCTGTGCTTCCTCTGCCGACGCTGATTTCTATCTTCACTCGCCAAAACCATTAAAGACCAAAATAACATCACAAAATAAACGCGTGCGACTTTTTCTGTGGCAGGAAGTGAAGCTGAGCGAGAGAGCGCTCGTGTTTGCGGGCGATCAAACGCGGTGTTTAAGTGCTGAGTCAGCAAAAGAAGCCTCCAGAGTTATGAATGAACGACACCTTTAATGGAAGCTAATTAGCGGACGACTGAGCGCTAACAGGAAGTCAGTGAGCTGAACAAATGTGTGTGTGTGTGTGTGTGTAATCTGATTGCTCACTGAGCTTCTGATTCCTGATGCACTGTGACAGTGTGTGTGTGTGTGTGTGTGTGTGTGTGTGTGTGTGTGAAGAAGCATCACAGAACTTTGAAAAGTTGTTGGACTGAAAATAAACACGGACGTTTTTAGTGAAGAACATTTTCTTCCTCGTCTAAAGATTCACAGTAAACTGTAGATATTTAACGGATAAAAATCTAATGTTTTATCAATTATTGCATTTATAAAAAAACACATTTATTTAGTGGACTGCATGTGTGTTTGCAGAAGTGCTGACATTTACCAGGGTCTTAGAATGCATCACGTTGGCTGTAGATCAGGGGTCTGAAACTGAAATGACCTGGAGCTTCAGCTGTGGTCAGGAGGGTCAAGGGTCAAGTGAAAGAAAAGTCCAACTAAACCAACATTATTGACATCATTTCAAAATGATGGGGTTTGATTTGACAATAATAACAAGGGTCACCTGTGGCCCGTGGGCCACGACTTTGACACCTCTGCTGTAGATCATGTAGAAGTGATGAAATTTACCAGGGTCTTTGAATGCACTTTATTAGCTGCTTTATTAGCTTAACACGCTGTGATCCCTGCTTAACTTTCACTAACTCCCATTGTTGACATGGAATTTAGAATATTCAAATATTCAAAACCGCATTTTTGCTAGAAATACTGGTCATTATTTTCCAATTGTTATGTCTATAATATATAAGAAAACAGTTAAAATGTCCATCTTATTTTAAAGTTTACAACAGAAATATCATAAACACAATTTTTATTTGTTGAGTTTGCTCTTATTTTATTTTTCTGTTTTTGGACCTCCATCAAGAAGCTTCTGGTATCATCAGCGTAAGGTTTGACCAACTTTTAGCAACTTCCTGTCTGCAATTTTTGACGGATCCATGTGATTTTTTTGTCATGAGTAGGTGATCACCTGACTATGTTTCCATTCAGTTTTGGTAAGAATGTATGCACTGTTGACGTCACAAAACATGAGCACATTGTCCGGAAATGCCACTATTATAATCAGCAAAACTGTGAAAATAATCACATCTCTGTCAAAAGTCTGATATGTTTGGTGTGTGGACACTGACACTTAACACATCACACAGATCCAGAAAGTTCTTCTGGATCAGAACTGAAAAAGTTCATGTGCTGATATCTGAGCTCTCTGAGTGCTGTTGTTTTATGGTTTGTCTTATTTTAGCAGTAAGTTACACAGAGTGATCTCACACACACACACACACACACACACAGATGACAGTGTTGTTTTTGGAATCAGACGATGACAGATTCAGCAGAGATTAGTCTTCTCAGGCGACATAATCAGATTTAGTTTTTGGCCGTGAGCTTCCTGTGGAGCATCGCTGATCTCATCTGATCCCGTCAGCGAACACAGAACCCGCTGCCCCCCCGCTTGCCCGCCCCCCCCCACACCGCTCTGTCTCTCCATTCTTTCTCTTCAACCACAAACATCATTAAAGGACCTGGTTTATTTTTTGGTCTGTGTGTTTCTTCTGTGCTCATTACTGCCTTCAGGATCCATGTGAGTGAGTGAGTGAATGTGTGAGTGAGTGAATGCGTGAGTGAGTGTGAGCCAACATTAAAGAGCTACTGTGCTTATTTGTGAATCCACCGTGTTAGAGGAACAGCACACAAGTCTGTTCTGATGATGAACCTTCCTGTGGAGATTTTCACTCCATTACAGCAGATCAGTGGACGACGAAGAACTAAAACACACACATTCACTCCCACTGACACAGATATGTGTGTGTGTGTGTGTGTGTGTGTGTGAGACGAGCAGCGGTAATTAAAAATGGCACTCTGTGCAACACGGCGGGGTGGAAGGAGGAGGGAGATAAGAGACGGACGGAGGGAGAGTTTGGTCTGGTCGTCTCTCTCTTTAATGAGGATCCTAATCAACCCAGCGGAGGCGGCCCTGAGACCCCCCAGCTTCATTAGACCAGAGGAAGACGCAGACTGCCAGAAGACGGGAGGGTTGGGACCCAGCTGCAGAAATAAAGACGGTTCTAAAACTTTTTATCCACAGATGAAACACAGAAGTGCACATGAGACTCTGAACAACAACACCGCCGTTTGATGTTTGTACTTCAGCTACATTTAGCTGTATTTTACTTTTTCACCAGTAGGGTGCAGTCGTCTAAACTGGTGATGTAACGGAGACGTTTGTGAAGAAGAAACCTCAAACGATTTTAAACACACTTCACATGAATAAATGCTTTTTTTGTTTGAGGACAACTCAAAGCAGCTAGCAGACGCTGTAGCTACATGCTAGTAGCTGCTAACATCAAACACAGATGCTAGGTGTCGGGCTATGTTAGCTGCTAACGTTCTTGTGACCTCACCAGGTAAAGACGACTGTGCCCTAGTGGTAAAACAGTGAACTGCGACCATTTTTTTTAAAGCAAATCTCACAGAATATCACGTTTGATTGTTGTGATAAATCTTTTCTGTGATGAAAACTAAACGAGGAAGAAAGAAAGAAAGAAAGAAACAAACAAACAAACAAACAAAAGAGGAAGAGGAGGAAGAGGAAAAAAGGGGATGACCAGTGGAGATAACGGTGTGGGTCAGTGGGTGAGTCACAGCTGACATCGATCCTCTGATTGGCCGACGGACACTTTCAACACATCTGCCAAAGCCTTTAACACAAGCCTGTCTCCTGCTGTGTGTGTGTGTGTGTGTGCGTGTGTGTGTGTGCGTGTGTGTGTGCGTGTGTGTGTGTGTGTGCGCGTGTGTGTGTGTGTGTGTGTGCGTGTGTGTGTGCGTGTGTGTGTGTGTGTGCGCGTGTGTGTGTGTGTGTGTGTGCGTGTGTGTGTGCGTGTGTGTGTGTGTGTGCGTGTGTGTGTGTGTGTGTGCGTGTGTGTGTGTGCGTGTGTGTGTGCGTGTGTGTGTGTGCGCGTGTGTGTGTGTGTGTGCGTGTCAGAATGAGTTACTATCAGTGCCATTTGGACTCCAGAACTGATATGTGCCCAGCTCAGTCAGCAGCTGATAAGACACACACACACGCACACACACACACACACCTGTAGGTTCAGTGTCAGCAGCTGTGTGTGTGTGTGGTGTGTGTGTGTGTGTGTGTGTGTGCGCTTGACAAAGTTCAGTCCGTCTCACAGTGAGATAAAGACGTGAGTGTGTTGTTAACGTCATAAACATTATCCACATGTGCTGCGACACACGTATGAAATAAATGTTCATTACACAACAGAAGAGACTGAAGACAAAGTGAGAGACAGTGTCCTGCAGTCACACTGGGACAGACATCAGACATTGATTTACACCGAAGTCTCCGATCATCAGCTATGTGTTCGTACGTCACACACAAACACGTACACAGAAGTTTGACGCTTAATAACATTTGTGCTTTTAATAAGCAAATGATTCTAATCATAAACCTCTTGCCAAAGCAATTAGTGATAAATTATAATCTTATGATAAATGATCTTGTGTTGACAGCCTGGGGGAAACGCTGCAATCAAACATTCATTATTCACTGGTTAATTAAGTTCAGAGGTGTCTGTGTCTCTGTCTGTGTCTGTCTCTGTGTCTGTCTCTGTGTCTGTGTCTGTGTCTGTGTCTGTGTCTGTCTGTGTCTGTCTGTGTCTGTCTGTCTGTGTCTGTGTCTGTGTCTGTGTCTCTGTTTGTCTGTGTCTGTCTGTCTGTGTCTGTCTGTCTGTGTCTGTCTGTGTCTGTGTCTATGTCTATGTCTATGTCTATGTCTATGTCTATGTCTGTCTGTCTGTCTGTCTGTCTGCCTTACTGTCTGTCTCTGTCTGTCTGCGTCTGTGTCTGTGTCTGTCTGTGTCTGTCTGTGTCTCTGTCTGTCTGTCTGTCTCTGTCTGTCTGCATCTGTGTCTCTGTCTGTGTCTCTGTCTGTCTGTCTGTGTCTGTCTGTCTGTCTGTCTGTCTGTCTGTCTGTCTGTCTGTGTCTGTGTCTGTGTCTGTCTGTGTCTCTGTCTGTGTCTGTCTGTGTCTGTCTGTGTCTGTCTGTGTCTCTGTCTGTGTCTCTGTCTGTCTGTGTCTCTGTTTGTCTGTGTCTCTGTCTGTCTGTGTCTCTGTCTGTCTGTGTCTCTGTCTGTCTGTGTCTGTGTCTGTCTGTGTCTGTCTGTGTCTGTGTCTGTGTCTATGTCTATGTCTATGTCTATGTCTGTGTCTGTGTCTGTCTGTGTCTGTGTCTGTGTCTGTCTGTGTCTGTGTCTATGTCTATGTCTATGTCTATGTCTATGTCTGTGTCTGTGTCTGTCTGTCTGCCTTACTGTCTGTCTCTGTCTGTCTGTGTCTCTGTCTGTCGGTCTGCCTGTGTCTCTGTCTGTCTGTTTCTCTGTCTGTGTCTCTGTCTGTGTGTCTGTCTGTGTCTATGTCTGTGTCTGTGTCTGTGTCTGTGTCTGTGTCTGTCTGTGTCTCTGTCTGTCTGTCTGTCTGTCTGTCTGTCTGTGTCAGATCCTCACTATGCTGTCATGATGCAGACAGACAGACAGAGACACAGACAGACAGACAGAATAATATAAGTACATTTCAGCTTCATTGTCTTTTCTTTGTTAACTGTTGTTGTTTTTTTCTTATTTTTTGTCTTAAACTAAGGAGACACAGATTATCACAGATTATCACAGATTATCACAGATTATCACCAGAGACAAAGACATGAAGACAATTAAAGAATCACAGAAATAATAATGATCCTCTGTGTGTGTGTGTGTGTGTGTGTGTGTGTGTGATGCTGCTGCCATCTACAGGCGTCTCACGGTGTTACAGCTCAACAGTCCTCAGACCTTCAGTGTCGAGGTCAAAGGTGAAGAACGTGGCGAGGGCTGACTCCGCCCACAGGTCCCGTGACGTGTGTTTATTTACACTTTTACTGTTAATATTTTAATATTTAATATGAATGTTGTTGTAATGATGTGTAAACTTGTCGTCTCTGAGTCAATCACAGGACGTCTCACTGAAGACGAACCGAAGACGAGTCACGTTTGTCTTCAGAGTTGATCTCTTATTATTGATTTATCTTAAACGTCACAGAAGGATAAACTTATTATAAATAAACTGTAAGTTCATGTTTATTAATGTTGAGAAATAAAGAAAACAGAAAATCTTCACGTTTAACAATCATCATGGAGTCATGGATGAATGGATGAATGAGTTTGTTTCATCTGTTCTGTTATTATCGGGATTCCAGGCGACCGGGACCAGGAGGAGGAGGAGAGGTGAGGCGGGGGAGGAGGAGGAGGAGGAGAGGTGAGGCGGGAGGAGGAGGAGGAGGAGGAGGAGGAGGAGGAGGAGAGGTGAGGCGGGGGAGGAGGAGGAGGAGGCGGGGGAGGAGGAGGAGGAGGAGGAGGAGGAGAGGTGAGGCGGGGGCAGCTTGTTTTACGGTCACACAGAGACGGCGAGCGCTTGTCCATCGACAGCTCGGTGTCCCACTGTCCCACTGTCTCACTGTCCCACTGTCCCACTGTCTCACTGTCCCACTGTCTCACTGTCTCACTGTCCCACTGTCTCACTGTCTCACTGTCTCACTGTCCCACTGTCCCACTGTCTCACTGTCTCACTGTCCCACTGTCCCACTGTCTCACTGTCTCACTGTCCCACTGTCTCACTGTCTCACTGTCCCACTGTCTCACTGTCCCACTGTAGGACAAAAGTCATCAAATATCCGTCCAGATTTCGACTAAAGACTAAACTTATGAAGCTTTTCAGTAGAAAATAAGTTTTTTCTTTATGTTTCATAAATAAATAAAAACTGTGACACAGAAATGTTTATACTTCAGTGGGCGTGGTCTCTGATGATTTATGATGTAAATCACACACACACACTATAAACATTGGGTGTCATTTTATCTCTTTGTGTGTGTGTGTGTTCAGAGAGATTGAGAGTATTTATAGTGTCACACTGCCCTCTACAGTGTGTATGTGGTATTACAGCAGAGTCTCTGAACACACACACACACACACACACACATACACACAGCAGAGTATCATGACCATGACAGACCTGTAGGTGGCAGTGTAACAGTGAGTCACGTTCACCACAGTTCAAATCTTAGTCCTAAACTTAACCAGGTTCAGCCTCATTAGGACCAGGTTTTGGTCTCTGTCAATGTAAAGATTCAAATGTAAACATCTACATTATAAAGGTATAGATTTATATCATAAATGATGTATAGATTTACATCATAAATGTATAGATTTACATCATAAATGTATAGATAATAAATGTATAGATTTACATCATAAATGTATAGATAATAAATGTATAGATTTATATCATAAATGTATAGATTTACATCATAAATGTATAGATTTATATCATAAAAGTATATATTATACATGTATAGATTTACATCATAAATGTAAAGATAATAAATGTATAGATTTACATCATAAATGTATAGATAATAAATGTATAGATTTATATCATAGAACATACAATTATTTTGTTCCTTGAAATTAAAGTCTAGTTTATGTCTTAATTACATAACTAGTTAAATAAACAGGTAAACAGAGTTTAAAATTGACCTCCTGCATTACTCTGTTGCTCCACGTGGTGGCAGTGTTGCTCTGCTGAAAACCTCTGTCTCCTCCTGTTTGTCTCTGCTCCAACACATCACATTGATGTGACCAGTGTCTCCAGTGTCTCCAGTGTCCTCAGTGTCTCCAGTGTCTCCAGTGTCCTCAGTGCCCACAGTGTCTCCAGTGTCCTCAGTGTCTCCATTGTCTCCAGTGTCCTCAGTGTCTCCATTGTCTCCAGTGTCCTCAGTGTCTCCAGTGTCTCCAGTGTCCTCAGTGCCCACAGTGTCTCCAGTGTCCTCAGTGTCTCCATTGTCTCCAGTGTCCTCAGTGTCTCCAGTGTCTCCAGTGTCCTCAGTGTCCTCAGTGTCTCCAGTGTCCTCAGTGCCCACAGTGTCTCCTCCTGCTCCTCCTCTTGCTACATCAGTGCTTCTGTGTTTGGTTGAAGAGATAAGAGCGAAAAAAGACTGAGATTCTTCAGATAAGAAAAAGAAAATCTAATCACGTTCATTAGATCAATTAGACAAACATGACATCAGACACTGAGTCCATCCTCCATCACCTGCTGGTCCACACTGATCCAGACTGGTCTATACTGGTCTATACTGGTCTATACTGGTCTATGCTGGTCTATATTAGTCTATACTGGTCTATACTGGTCTATACTGGTCTATGCTGGTCTATATTAGTCTATACTGGTCTATACTGGTCTATACAGGTCTAAGAAAAACCCTCTCTGGTAAATGGGACATATCCACTTATATAATAATGATAATAAAAGAATGTCTGAACTTTTGTTTGAGCGTCTGGACAAAGTGTCAGGTTTGTGTCGTGTGAAGGCTGAGGTGATGACACACACACACACACACACGCACACACACACACACACACACACACACGCACACACACACACACGCACACACGCACACACACACGCACACGTGTGTGTTTGCGTGTGGAGAAGAACACGTGACACGCTCAGGTATGAGCTTCATTCCTCACTGACACGGACACTGACAGGTATGTGTCACAAATATCTTCGTCTTTCTGGAAACTAAATGAGTCGTGACACCGAGGAGCACGTAGGCGTCTTCAGCCACTTCCTGTCCACAGAGTCCACTTCCTCCTGAAGACCCAGAGACACCGGGAAGAGACAGGAAGAAGAAAAACCCGGGGGGAGATAAAATGGAAAGATACGGTCTGAGGCCTCTGAGAGGGAAAAATGGGAAAGTGGAACGACAGATGAGAGTGAGAAGAAGAAGAGGAGGAGAAGGAGGAAGAAGAGGAGTGATGCTGCTGATACAGTGAAGAGGAGGAGGAGGAGGAGGAAGGTGCTCTCCATTTTACTCCTCCTCCTCACTCTTATCAGAAGACATACGTTACAGTGACAGCGCTGTGTTTCATTTACTCTCATTTTATTATTAATAAAAGCAGCACAAGGACACACACACACACACACACACAGAGATGAAGAGTTGAGGAAGATGATGTCATGAACATGAAGTGGTGAGTGATGAACCTCACACCTCGATTTGTCAGACTCGTGAAATAAAGTACAAGTGTCTGAAAACCATCTTCCTCTTCTCCTCCATCTATTCATCCATTCACACACTCTGTGTGTGTGTGTGTGTGTGTGTGTGTGTGTGTGTGTGTTGTTATCAGTATCTGACACACAGTGAATCAGTGAGAATCTCTGCCGTCTCACTATCAGACCTCTCTTCATCTCCCGCTGGCCTTCTGTGCTCAGGTCCATTAATCACAGCGCCACAGTCAGGACACACACTGCAGCTGCAGCTACACACACACACACACACACACACACGTACAAAATCAGTTCAATAATAATATACTAAATAATAATAAATGTCATTTCTAAACATGGTCTTCATGTTTCACACGTTTCTTCTTAAACGTGTGAAATAAACATGATCATAAAGCTTTTTATTTTTATTGGCTCTGAAAATATAAAACAATACAAAAATGACATAATACACCTTTAATTGATTTAATGTCATTTCAATGATTGAAGTTTAATTTCAGTGACGTATGAAATCATAATTCCTGAAAATCATGAAACATTTAAAATAGTAACACAAGAAAATGTAACAAAACTTAACATAAAAAAACTCACAATAATCATAAGAAAGAGTTTCTAACTTTATTTAAATGAAACTTTAACATTTATATCAAAAAGTCATGTTTTTAATAAAGAAATTCAAGTCAAATGTTAGCTGTTCAGACTTCCTGTCACATGACTGAGTCACATGACTGAGTCACTCAGTCAGAGCAGGAAGGCGGGAAGTTTGCACCTGTTTGTTAGCTAACGTGTCCATGAGGCCTGCTAAGCTAACGGCTAACTATAGAAACTAATGGTCATGTAGCACGTAGCATCTAGCCTGTAGCCCGAGGACAACGTTTGGACTAACTGTCTCCATCTTCTTCATCGTCTTCATCTTCTTCATGGTCTTCATCTTCTTTGTCGTCTTCATCTTCTTCATGGTCTTCATGGTCTTCATCGTCACAGTTTAGTGGACGTTCATGTTAATAAGGTAAGAGCGGTTTATGCTAACGTAGCTGAGTTTCTTTGGTGAATATTTTCTGCTGTTTTTGTTGAAGTTGTGGTTGTGGTCCATGTTGTGGTCCATGTTGTGGTTCTGGTCCATGTTGTGGTCCATGTTGTGGTCCATGTTGTGGTTCATGCTGATGTTTTATTGTATTATTCATGTAAATATTTTATTTTCTCACACGTTTTCTCTTTTTTTTCTTCCTGTAAATCGATTGAATCTGCTGATGCTGCTGTTTTTCTTTATTTACTGTTTTAATCTGGGATTATAAATCCAAAAATCTCGCATTACGCTTGTGAATTTAGCTTCTTTCTCATCGATCTTTTCTCTTTGCTGATTGTTTTCATGTCACGCTGACGCTGCTGTCGTCCTCTCTCCTCACACATGATCTTTTTATTTTCTCTGTTGATTTGATTGATTTGATCTTTGATTTCACTCATGTTTCAGATTAATCTGTTGATTTCACTCATGTTTCAGATTAATCTGTTGATTTCTGCTCTTGTTTCTCTCAGTGTCGTTAGTTTGGTTGATGATGATTTTTGTGTTTTCAATGAGACAAACGTTGTCGTCCTCCTGTGGCTCAGGAGCTGAAGTGGGTCATGCACTGACCTGACGGTTGGTGGTTCGATACCTTGTTCAGAGTTGTGTATTTCAATTTCTAACTGATATTTCTCATATTTTGAAATCTGTCACTGGAGCACGTTTTATTGTGAAATGGCTTTTACTTGATGTAACTGATTTAACTTGAATTTGACTGCAGTTTATTCATTCATTCATTCATTCATTCATAACTGAATTTAAACGCCATTGCTCTGATTTCAATTTTGAACCTTTCATCATCTTTTAACGAGAATCCCGGATGAATTCATCGTAGCATTAAAACGTTTGCTCACTCTGTTGTTCATTAGCTGTAGCATATGAAGCAGCAGGAAATGCACAAACTTTCCTTTTATTGTTATCGACATAAACCTGAACCCAACGACGCACATTTCCGTCTGTTCTTAATCAAACTGTTTGTCATTTTTTAATCCCAATCCAATATAATCTGAAAAGAAAACACACACGTGTTATAAATGCAGTCAACACTCTCTCAGTTTATGAGAATCATTGCAGTTGTCATGGTGATAAAAAGGGCAGTTTTTTAATCATTCTTCATCTTTTTTTGTCTTTAATGTAAATAAATAAAACTCTTCTGTAATTTGAGCAGATTTCCGTCAGGACTGAAGTTTGCAAAGAAGAAAAAAAACACGGTAAATTTCCAGAAAGTGTTCATTTGTGAATTTTGGAAACTTTCCCTGGGAATTAATGGGAGTGAATGGAATTTTTTAATTCACTTAAATTAGGACTGTAGTTTTTTTTAAGCTTTTTATTCTGCATCATTTTCTGAGGATTCATGAAAACTGTGTCTTTATTGTCTTTATTGTTGTCTTTGTTGTTGTCTTTATTGTTGTCTTTATTGTCTTTATTGTTGTCTTTGTTGTTGTCTTTATTGTTGTCTTTGTTGTTGTCTTTATTGTTGTATTTGTTGTCTTTGTTGTTGTCTTTATTGTTGTCTTTGTTGTCTTTGTTGTTGTCTTTAGTGTTGTCTTTAGTGTTGTCTTTGTTGTCTTTGTTGTCTTTATTGTTGTCTTTATTGTTGTCTTTGTTGTTGTCTTTGTTGTTGTCTTTGTTGTTGTCTTTATTGTCTTTATTGTTGTCTTTGTTGTTGTCTTTATTGTTGTCTTTGTTGTTGTCTTTATTGTTGTATTTGTTGTCTTTGTTGTTGTCTTTATTGTTGTCTTTGTTGTCTTTGTTGTTGTCTTTATTATTGTCTTTGTTGTCTTTGTTGTCTTTGTTGTTGTCTTTATTGTTGTCTTTGTTGTTGTGTTTGTTGTCGTCTTTATTGTTGTCTTTGTTGTTGTCTTTGTTGTTGTGTTTGTTGTTGTCTTTGTTGTTGTCTTTGTTGTTGTCTTTGTTGTCTTTGTTGTTGTCTTTGTTGTCTGTGTTGTTGTCTGTGTCGTAGATAAACAAAATAACTGAAAACACGACTGTACAATTTTATCTGTATTTGTGTAAAAGAATCATCACAATAATTCAATCACATCAACACACGACAAACAAATTCAACAAACATCATCTAAAAAGCATGAAATGACATAAATGCGTGGATTATTACACAGATTAAAGTTTCCCTGCGTCATAATCTAGTGATTTTAGTGTGTTTTGTTTTTTTTAAACGTTGTGCTGTTGAATCTTGACTTAAGTTTAAATCTGATTGTATTTGGATAAAAGTGCTTTTGAGACGCTCATCTATTATTGAAGAAGCCACCAGATCCAGATCTGATGAGACCTGGGACAGTAGATAGTGTTTCATGGTGGCGCTGTCTTTAAATATTCTCCCAGATTGAAAGCTTCAAAGTAAACTTCAATTACTGCCGTGATTAGATCTGGCCTGCTCCATTAGAGGACATTCTAGCTGTAGTGGAGGACGGGAGGACGGGAGGACGGGAGGAGGGGGACACAGACGCTCTCAGACCTGCAGCTCCACGACTTACTAACTATTGATCCTCCTGCCACAAACTGTCTGACAATGACATGATAGTTGTGCAGCTCAGTTCAGTCCGTCGTCCACGCGTCTCTGCTTCGGGAGACGTCGTCCGCATGTCTCTGCTTCGGGAGACGTCGTCCGCGCGTCTCTGCTTCGGGAGACGCCGTCCACGCGTCTCTGATGCGGGAGATGTCGTCCACGCGTCTCTGATGCGGGAGACGTCGTCCACGCGTCTCTGCTTCGGGAGACGCCGTCCACGCGTCTCTGATGCGGGAGACGTCGTCCACGCGTCTCTGATGCGGGAGACGTCGTCCACGCGTCTCTGATGCGGGAGACGTCGTCCACGCGTCTCTGCTTCGGGAGACGTCATCCGCGTGTCTCTGATGCGGGAGACGTCGTCCACGCGTCTCTGATGCGGGAGACGTCGTCCACGCGTCTCTGATGCGGGAGACGTCGTCCACGCGTCTCTGATGCGGGAGACGTCGTCCACGCGTCTCTGATGCGGGAGACGTCGTCCGCGCGTCTCTGCTTCGGGAGACGTCATCCGCGTGTCTCTGATACGGGAGACGTCGTCCACGCGTCTCTGATGCGGGAGACGTCGTCCACGCGTCTCTGATGTGGGAGACGTCGTCCACATGAGGTTTCTAAACATGATGAAGATCATTGTAAATATGTAGAAAGTTTTTATTTAACATTAACGTTGTGAATTATAACTCATACTTGTGTGAAATATTAAACAAAAAGAAACGTTTCATTTAATGGAGTGGAATCAGCTGATGATGATGATGATGATGATGATGATGATGGTGGAAATGAGCGCGTTGATAAGGCTGAAAACATTTCCACGGCTCCTGATAACGCAGCAGAGAGTCGACACTGTCCGTCGTCATCCTCCTCTTCCTCTTATCTACTACATCAGACTGTCAGACGTGCACTTCCTCTTCCTCTGTTTACTGTCTCCAACAAACCATTAGAAAAAACATGATCGCTGCGCCACACGCACACACACACACACTCACACACTCACTCGCTCACTCACACACACACACACACTCTGTCACACATGCACGCACACACACTCACGCACGCACACACACACACACACACTCACTCACTCACACACACACTCTCTCACACATGCACACAAACACTCACGCACACTCTCACACACACACTCACGCACACTCTCTCACACACACACTCACACACACACACACACTCACTCACTCACTCACGCACACTCTCACACACACACTCACGCACACTCTCTCACACATGCACACACACACTCACGCACACTCTCACACACACACTCACGCACACTCTCTCACACACACACACACACTCACGCACTCACACACACACTCACGCACACTCTCACACACACACTCACGCACACTCACTCACTCACACACACACACTCTCTCACACACGCACGCACACACACTCACACACTCACACACTATCTCACTCACACACTATCTCACTCACTTACGCACACACACTCTCTCACACACACTCTCACACACACTCACTCACACTCTCACACACTCTCGCACACATTCACACACACACACACTCACACACACTCTCACACACACTCACACACACTCACTCACTCACTCTCACACACACACACACTCACTCTCTCACACACACTCACACACACACTCTCACACACACTCACTCACTCTCACACACACTCACTCTCACACACACTCACTCACACACACACTCACTCTCACACACACACACACACACTAACTTCTAATGTCTGATTGTGACCCTTTGCACTTTTTCCAAATGTAATATTTGGATTGACTTTAATGACACAGAGTGACCACACGAGGCAGCAGAGGAGCAGCACAGTCAGCTCTGTACGTCCTATAATTATACACTTAAAAACATCCGTGCTTCAGTGCAGAGCCGGAGAAAATGGTGTGTGTGTGTGGGGAACGTGAAGAAGAAGAGGAGGAGGAGGAGGAGGAGGAGGAGGAGGAGGAACACTTGAGCAGGAGAGATGGAGGAGAGACAGAGAGAGAGAGGGAGGGAGAGCGGGGGGAGAGCAGGGGGAGATAGATCACGGTCCTGAGTGATTGTGACAGGCGTAGACCCTATCAGCCGCTGTTTGTTTGCACACTCCCCTCTCTGCATTAAAGGAGCCGTCCAGGCCGCCGGCAGGCCGCCAGCGCTCCATCTCATCACCTGACACGCCAACAGATGTTACGGGCTGATAAGGGAACACCCCCCAACCCCACCCCCACCCACACCCCCCTTCCCTTTGCATCTACGATTACCTCCACACACAAAGAAGAAGAAGAAGAAGAAGAAGAAGAAGGGGTGGCGGAGGAGGAGGAAATCAAATACTTGATGATGGCCTGGTGTTTAAAAAAAGAGAAATGAAATGGATGGAAGTGTGTGTGTGTGTGTGAGTCAGTGTGAGTCAGTGTGAGAGGGTGTGTGAGTGAGTCAGTGTGAGAGAGTGTGTGAGAGTGTGTGTGAGAGAGTGTGTGAGAGTGTGTGTGAGAGAGTGTGAGTCAGTGTGAGAGAGTGTGAGAGAGTGTGTGAGAGTGTGTGTGAGAGAGTGTGAGTGTGTGTGAGAGTGTGTGTGTGTGAGTGAGTGTGTGTGAGTCAGTGTGTGAGAGAGAGTGTGTGTGTGTGAGTCAGTGTGAGAGAGTGTGTGTGAGTGTGTGTGAGTGTGAGTGAGTGTGTGAGTGAGTGTGAGAGAGAGTGTGTGTGTGTGTGAGTCAGTGTGAGATGTGTGTGTGTGAGTCAGTGTGAGAGAGTGTGTGTGAGTGAGTGAGTGTGTGTGTGTGAGAGTGAGTGTGTGTGTGTGAGTCAGTGTGTGTGAGTGTGAGAGAGTGTGTGTGTGAGTGAGTCAGTGTGAGTGTGTGTGAGAGAGTGTGTGTGAGTGAGTGTGAGAGAGTGTGTGTGTGTGAGTGAGTCAGTGTGAGAGAGTGTGTGTGTGTGTGAGTCAGTGTGAGTGTGTAGACGTCGTGGACTTAAACCCTGTGTTGAAAAGGTTCAGTCTAATCAGACCGTTTGTAGACGTTTTCCCTCTTATTTTCGTGTGACGTTGTGAGTTTTAAAGTTGTTTTCTTGTGTTGACAGAAATGTGACATAAACGCTGATATCAGTGGTCGCTGCTGTAAGAAGATCAGCTTCATCTGTGTGTTCAACACAAAGATAAGACGGAAAAAGTACACTTTCAAAAATATAACAATAATAATAACAACAGATAATTATCAGCTATCAGCTGTGAGGGGAAAAACACACACTTCCTGTACGTGAACGCTGCTCTGGTTACTGTGATTACAGCAGTGTTTTAGTGATTTATAAAGATGATCTGGTGATAAACAAGTGATTATGTTCATGATCCACTGCAGCAGCAGCAGCAGCAGCAGCAGCAGCAGCCGCCGCAGCAGCAGCAGGAGGATTATTTTCTAAACCTTGGTGATGACATCACCTGTTTTTTATTGTGATATTTGTGTTTTTACGAGTGAAAAACAACG
>NC_081136.1:36971583-36981583 GCF_958295425.1 Solea solea
ATCTCTGACGTTGTTAATCTGTGTCGTTAGGGTCGTCTTTAATCTGTGTCGTTAGGGTTAGGGTCGTTAATCTCTGACATTGTTAATCTTTGTCGTTAGGGTTGTCTTTAATCTGTGTCTTTGGGGTTAGGGTCGTTGGTAATCTGTGTCGTGAGGGTCGTTGTTAGTCTGTGTAGTTAGGGTTGTTGTTAATCTGTTGCGTTGGGGTTAGGGTCGTTGTTAATCTGTGTTGTTAATCTGTGTCGTTAGGGTTGTTGGTAATCTGTGTCGTTAGGGTTGTTGGTAATCTGTGTCGTTAGGGTTGTTGTTAATCTGTGTGTTCTCTGTGTTAAAACATTTAAATTAGATGGATATCTTGTACTTTAATTCAGATTAATAAATTGACATTCATGTGTCACAGGATGAAAACTTCTGAAGTTGATCAGAATTTCACACCCACAGGTTTCTCACTCTCGAACAACATCCCATAATAAGTGGCGCTGGATGTTGTGATAAACTCCTCCGCTGTCTTACAGAGACAAAGTCAAATCCTCACTCCTCCACGTCCACTGGACGTCCAACATCAGCACTCACTCGTCAAACTCGGCTTTAAAGCTGCGCCAGATTTCACCCACTCACACTCTCACTCTCATCCATTCATTCACTCATCCTCGTCTTCTTCTCCTCCTCCTGTGTCCATCACTCAGTGTTTCCTTCCCTTCCTCTTGTCCTCTCCTTTCATCTCCTCTGGTCTTGTCTCCTCTTCTCTTGTCTCCTCTGGTCTTGTCTTTGGTGACATCTTGTCGCTCTTCAGTCGTGAGGTTAAAGTTGTGCAGATTAAGAAGAGTGAGATTACAGCTGGATAATCCACGTCCATGACCTTTGACCTTTGGTGGTATGATTGTATCGTGAGTGAAAAAGTTCCTCCGTTTGTTTCAGGAACTTTTCATCTTTCCTCATCTTTGTTGTTTCTTTGGCTGGAAACAAAGCGTCGTGAAATCAAACACGGGCTGAACTCCATGTCGACTCCTCGTCTCAATCCCCTTAGTTCCGACGTCTCTGTCCCCGTCCACCTCTTCCTGTCCAAACAGGACGTCAAAAGTCTCGGTGAGGACCGAGCTGTGATCTGAAAATTCCCCGTGACCAAACTCCGTCCAAACACTTTCCCCCACTGCTGCCTCAAAAACCCCCCGAGGGCCGGAGCCAAGCGAGCGTCACGCCTCTACCCACAATCCCGAGCGGTTTCAGCCCCTTTCCTGCCCACACGTCCCTGACCCGAGCGTCTCGCGGTTTACGGGGACGCTCCTCTGGAGATTGGTTCCCAGTCCCTGCCGCGGTCCTGCTGGTTATCTGCTCAGGGCCAGGGAGCGGGGACCAGCGTGGGCCTGGAGGCGGGGTTAGCGGTGGCTGTCGGGGGTGCAGCGCGGTGAAGGATCATCATTGTCTCTCGTCTCACTCTGTCTCACTCTGTCACTTACCGTTAGCGAGCCTGACGCTGACGTCCCCGCGTCCTTTTGTCTCCACAGTAAAAATAAAAGGGTTGAGGATGTGTGGTCCACACACACACACACACACACAGCAGGAGTGTTAGCGCTGCAGCTGTGTGTGAGCAGACTGCGTGGGCGCAGCGCAGCCACAGGCGCTCGGCGTCTCTGCGGCTGACGTGAAATCACACGTAGGCTGCGATGAAGCCTCCAACCATGGAGGCACAATCACAGGAGGAGAGAGAGACCACCGAGCATCACAGCGTGTGAAGGCCTGTTAGCTGCACTCTTCAGAGTATTCAACACTGAAAACAGATTAAGAAAACCAGGCCGAGGCTGCGAGGAAACACTGAGGGAACACTGAGGGAACACTGAGGGAACACTGAGGGAACACTGAGGAAACACTGAGGGAACACTGAGGGAACACTGAGGGAACACTGAGGAAAAACTAAGGGAACACTGAGGAAACACTGAGGGAACACTGAGGGAACACTGAGGGAACACTGAGGAAACACTGAGGGAACACTGAGGGAACACTGAGGAAACACTGAGGGAACACTGAGGAAACACTGAGGAAACACTGAGGGAACACTGAGGAAACACTGAGGAAACACTGAGGGAACACTGAGGGAACACTGAGGGAACACTGAGGAAATACTGAGGGAACACTGAGGGAACACTGAGGAAACACTGAGGGAACACTGAGGAAACACTGTGGGAACACTGAGGAAACAATGAGGGAACACTGAGGAAACACTGTGGAAACACTGAGGGAACACTGAGGAAACACTGTGGGAACACTGAGGAAACAATGAGGGAACACTGAGGAAACACTGTGGGAACACTGAGGAAACACTGAGGGAACACTGAGGAAACACTGTGGGAACACTGAGGAAACACTGAGGGAACACTGAGGGAACACTGAGGGAACACTGAGGAAATACTGAGGGAACACTGAGGGAACACTGAGGAAACACTGAGGGAACACTGAGGAAACACTGAGGAAACACTGAGGAATCACTGAGGGAACACTGAGGGAACACTGCGGAAACACTGAGGAAACACTGAGGGAACACTGAGGAAACACTGAGGGAACACTGAGGAAACACTGAGGGAACACTGAGGGAACACTGCGGGAACACTGAGGGAACACTGCGGAAACACTGAGGAAACACTGAGGGAACACTGAGGGAACACTGAGGAAACACTGAGGAAACATATTATTACATAATATAATAACATAATATATAATAGTAACATAATATAACATAATATATAATAGTAACAATAACACAGAACAGTGATGTTTCTGTTTGTTGGTGAGGAGGCGGACCACGCTCTGATGCTCTGTGTGTGTGTGTGTGTGTGTGTGTGTGTGAGATGAAGACTTGTCCTCCCAGACCGAGTCCAGACTCCAGACTGCTCTGGACCTGATTAGACACTGATTCACTTTCATGTTCACACACAGAGTGTAAATGAGAAGCTGTGAGCTGTTTCATGACTCGTCACATTTCCTCTCTGTAAATACTGCACCGTCACAGTTTAACGTCAGCCGAGACCATGACTCGTCACATTTCCTCTCTGTAAATACTGCACCGTCACAGTTTAACGTCAGCCGAGACCATGACTCGTCACATTTCCTCTCTGTAAATACTGCACCGTCACAGTTTAACGTCAGCCGAGACCATGACTCGTCACATTTCCTCTCTGTAAATACTGCACCGTCAGTTTCACGTCAGCCGAGACCATGACTCGTCACATTTCCTCTCTGTAAATACTGCACCGTCACAGTTTAACGTCAGCCGAGACCATGACTCGTCACATTTCCTCTCTGTAAATACTGCACCGTCACAGTTTAACGTCAGCCGAGACCATGACTCGTCACATTTTGTCTCTGTAATTACTGTAAATTCCTTCACTCAGTTTGTTGTATATTTTTACCCAGAATGCCGCAGAGCAAAGGTCTCAAACTTGTGGCCCCTCAATCGATGTCTTGTGGCCTGACATGAAATCTAATAATATAAGTTATGAGTTGTGATGTTTTTATTATTTCAGCCTGTTGCTGTTATGGACTGTGACTTTGTAATGATGTTTAATGAATGAATGAATGAATGAATGGATGAATGAATGAATGAATGAATGAATTTTATTTTGGTTTGTTTTGTTCTTAGAGAAAAAAACGTAACCCTGATTTTCACCGTTTCTCAAAATCAATAATTAAAAAGGACGAGGCTTGTTTTGTGTAATTATATATTATAAACAGAATTAAACTAAAATTAAAATGTTATAAAACAAACACAATAACTCTTAATTCATGTTCTCTTCATTTAAATGATAATCTATTATTCATTTGGTCTAATACTTCACACCACACACACTTATTTATTTTAAATAT
This sequence comes from Solea solea, assembly GCF_958295425.1. Lineage (NCBI taxonomy): Eukaryota > Metazoa > Chordata > Actinopteri > Pleuronectiformes > Soleidae > Solea > Solea solea. Next base: position 36,975,442 of record NC_081136.1, read on the forward strand.
TATTCCTATTTAATCTTAATCTGAGATTTATGCTGTATGTATTTTTATACTGAGTTTAAACAGTTGCAGTTCTCACCAGATTTTAGAATAAAAACAAAAAACCTCCAAATGAGATTGTATTTAGACTCAAACATGTCAGAGAGGAGGAGGAGGAGGAGGAGGAGGAACAGGAGGAGGAGGAGGAAGTTTAATCCTCCTGATCTGATGAAACAAACTCTCTCTCTTGTGTTTAAAATAAGATTGAACTGAGTTAAAGTGTAATGATTGTGTTGATAATGGAGCCTGCAGCAGTGCGCGCACACACACACACGCACACACACACACACATGAATATGATTAACATAACAAACACACACACACACACACACACACACACAGAGGCCTCCCCAGGGAAGTGTCACTCTGAGAGCGAGCGTATGTTGACATTTAGAAGCATGTGGGGGAGACATGGCCGCCATTTCTCTGCCGTTTAACTTCAATTAGAGAAGGGGGGGGGGAGGGAGGGAGGAGGGAGGGAGGCGACTTGTTAGGGGACGGTTAAGTGGAGCAGGAGCTCACAGAGGAAACACGTACACACACACACACACACACACCTGTGACCTGATGATGGTTCAGATTATTTAAAGTGAGCAAATATTAACATTTAAATATTATAAAAGATATAATATAATAGATTGTTAAACATTAAGTTTTACTCTTGTGTGAAAGTTTAAGAAACTTTCTAACTTTGAAAAAATAGTGGTTTAAAACTTCTTTAATGACAAAAAACAACACAAACTGTTCTGATATATATATATATACATACATACATACATATATGTATATATATATACACATACACATATATGTGTATGTGTATATATATACACATACGTATATATATGTATGTGTATATATATACACATACATATATATACATATATGTATATATGCATACATATATTTAGGTTTATGCATATACACCTAAATATATATATACATACATACATACATATACATATATGTACGTGTGTATGTGTATATATATTTATACATATATTTCTCATAGAGAAAATCAGTGATTTTAACATCACTCACACTCACACACACACACACACACACACACACGCACACACTGCTGCCTCCATCACTAAGTTAAAATGTCTGATTTTGTCACTTCATCTCTTGTAATCTTAACTTTGGATTAAATTCGGTGACTCACAGTGACCACACGAGGCAGCAGAGGAGCAGGCGTGTGAGAGTGAACATCGTTGTTCGGAGGCTAAAGTCACTTCTTCTTGCGCCGCTGTCTCTTTAAGGTCACCGTCTCCCCACAGACTAGAGGCTGAGATGGTTTGTCCCCGTGGACCGGTCCAAGGCGGACGGACAGACAGACAGACAGACAGACAGACAGACAGAGAAACAGAGTGATAATGAAAGGATGAGGAGAAAAAACAGGAAATAAAGTGTGCTGTCAGTCAGGAGCGGCGGCGCCGCCTCACTCTCCGCTCCCAGGTTATTGCTTATTGTTTACTTGGCTCGGGAAAGGTCAGAGGTCACGGCGACCACATCTATTTTTCTCTCCCACCCACTCACCCCATTTTTCCCCGAGCGTGAGGAGGAACAAAGAGCGGTGGCAGCGCTGGGTGGGTGAGGGGGTGAGGGAGGGTGAGTCGGTGCTGGGTGAGCGAGAGTGGAATTGGAAAAAAAAAAAATATAGAAAGGAAAGCAGCGATCAGACTGAGCAGATAAGGAGGGGGGGTGAGGAGGGGGTGTAGCTGTGAGCTTTGGGGGGGAAGGGGTGTGTGTGTGTGTGTGTGTGTGTGTGTGTGGGGGGGGTGATGGTGATGTGTGTATTCAACTCCGGGCTGACTCCTCTTATGCTAATACAGCCAATTTCCTCTTTTATTTCATTTCTGGAGCCGAAATCTGCGATCTGCGATAAGGTTGCCGTGGCGACCGCCTCTTCCCCGGGCGGATGCGGGCAGCCGTGTGATGGAGATGTGTAAGTCGGCGGGAGCAGCAGGGAATGAATAATTTAAAACTCCAGCAAGCTGAAGAGATAACGGGGGAGAGAGGGAGACAGGGAGGGAGGGAGGGTGTGAGAGGCCTCAACTCTCTCCCCCCCCCCCCACCCCCCCCCCCTCTCTCTCTCTCTCTGGACTTCTAAGGCTTCATCCTCCAAAGCGAGCTGACCTGCCAAGGTCAAGGGCATGATGGGTAATTGAACTGGTGGTTTAAGGCCGGCCCAGGATGATGGAGGCTGGAGACAAAGATGGCGGAGGAGGAGGAGGAGGAGGAAGAGGAAGACGACCTCACTCCTCTTTAATCCGTTTGTTTTCCGCTCTCGTTTGATTTAAACGATGATTCTGCCGTCGTCTCCGAGTGTTTGACAACTTTGTTCAGTGAACTTCTGTCAGTGTGTAACAGGCACACGCACGCACGCACACACACACACACGCACACACACACACGCACACACACGCACACCCAGCTTTTCAAATGTTACATTCAGACTAAACTCAGTGACACAAAGTGACCACACGAGGCAGCAGAGGACCTTTGGTGTGAGAGACTGAGATAAAGACGTGATTATGTGACATAGTCACGTCCTTAGAGGTTGTTGACCCTCTAAGGTCAAAGGTATTATGGGTAATTGACTTCCCTGGCGTTTCCTCAGCTGTGTGTGTGTGTGTGTGTGTGTGTGTGTGTGTGTGTGTGTGTGTGTGTGTGTGTGTGTGAGAATTGTCGTACTTGAAGCTAAGCTCATTTTGGCTCGTGAACAACAGACTCTGGTCCTCACGTCAAGAGCTGAGCGTTCCAGTTCAACGCCGCTCCTCTGTCAACACGCCGAGACTGTGTGTGAGACTGTGTGTCCAGGTATTACTCATGTTGTGGGGACCTAAACCTGTTTCCACACTCACATTATGGGGACAGTCTTCCTTGTGGGGACAAAAATCCCCACAACGTAAATGACTACATTTTAAGGTAAAGATATGTTTTAAGGTTAGGTTGTGGTTAGGATTAGGGTTAGGATTAGGATTAGGATTAGGCCAGTAGTAATTGTGGTTACGGTTCGAGTAAGTCTCCAGGAAATGAATGTAAATCAATGCAATGTCCCCTCAAGTCATGAATGTCCAACATGTGTGTGTGTATTGTAATATAATAGACACAGTTTGTGTGTGTCATACTTTTGTTTTAATAATTGAATCCAGGAAAATGCAGAAGAACATAAAACATAAAACTTGTGTAAACTTTCAGCGTCAAAGTTTCACTGAATGTGAGTTATTTTGTTATTATTGTCATCATTTTTCAGCATCATTGTGTGTTTGTCTACATCTCAGCAGTAATTCAGCTCCTGCTTTAATCCCTGTCTCCATTTACAGATTAGCAGAAATCTATCTGCTGTAATAATCTAAGATTATTAGATATTAGAATCAAACAAAGTATCAACTTTATTTTTCTCCTCGTAGTTTTTCTGTTTCATCTGAGAACTGACCTCGACCTTGACCTTTGACCTCTGCAGTTTGACGCCGCCGTGTGTCTCGTTACATCGTCGCCTCCCGTCTGTCTGCGCCGCCAGTCTGTTTTCATTCCTCCGCCTTTTATCGTCATGGAGATTAACCAGACTCAAACACAGAGCTGCAGGTCGTCGTCAGGTGAGGGGTTCACGGCGAGGTGTGGCAGGCCGCCGCCCACCTCCCCCCCTCCCCCCGCCCCCTCAGTGTTGTCATGAGTGGAAGGAAAAGCAGAACAAAAACGCTGATTCAGAAACAAACCACACAGAGCGCCCGCACAGGTGACCGCCGCCCAAGCGTGAAGCTCTCATCCGTGTGGCGCCAGGCGCTAACTCACAGCCACAACACGCTCACACGCACACGCACACACACACACACACACACACACACACACGCACACACACACAACCAACAGACACAACAGTTAAACTGCGTCGCTTTCTCATCAACGACATCAACGACATCAACGACATCGGAAACGTTTGTTTTGTCTGCGACACATTCCAACATTCAGGATATGTGACGCACAACTAACACAACTCACACAACTACACAACTAACACAACTCACACAACTACACAACTCACACAACTACACAACTAACACAACTACACAACTCACACAACTACACAACTCACACAACTACAGCTGAATTGTTTTGTGTTTGTTTACAGATTTGTTTGCGACATTTTCCTGACGGAACGATTCCTCTGTGGTTTATTGGTTAAAAATATCCGACAACGTTAACGTAAATAAAAGAATAACTTTTCTCCACTTTTCCTTTAACTCTCTTATTTTATTGTTAACGATGCTGGGGTTTCAAACGCGCGGCCCGTGGACCACATGTGGCCGTCACATTTAGTAGGAGTTTTCATTTTGCACGTTTGTAACTTTACATCATTCTATGTTTAAGACCAAGCCTTTTATTTTGAAATGCTGTTGTCGTGATTGACACATGCTTCTTTCCTCACTGGAGCGCCCCCTGCTGACCGATCGTCTTTAGGCCTTTAGATTATTTCATATTCATCTTTCGTTCTTATCTTTGACTGTTTTATATATGAAACAGTTCATCAAGGCTTATTTTGTTATTTTTATTCTTTCTATATAAAATGTCAACGCGTTGTTGTTTTAAAAATGTATAAAAATAAAACAGGATTAAACAAATCAAATGACAAAATAAAGAGAATATTTATATTTAGACTTTTATTTTATCTTCAGACAAATAAAGGTTGTTTAATGTCTGACGTCATATTTTAATAATATAAAACATCATGCTCCAGATAATCCAGATTTAAATCACAAAAATCCATTTTCTCTCTCTCTGATAATCTGGATTGAAAGATGCAGTTCCTCCACCAAACACATGGTGGCACTGTGTACTTACTGGAGATCCTGCAGCTCTGGTGTTTGTGCAGCATGTGAGTCCACACACACACACGCACACACACACGCACGCACAGACACACACGCACACACACACGCACGCATGCACAGACACACACGCACACACACACACGCACGCACATGCACACACACATGCACACCTGCAGCAGATGGTCCAGATTACATTGATAAAGCAAAAATATTGGCTCATAGAAATAAAACACGAGTGAGATTTAATCTGAACATAATCTGCTGTGATCACGAGACACACATAAACGCAGGCAGAATATCAGATTATCAGAATATCAGCTCACAAACAAACAAACAAACAAAACAAACAGGACACGAGAACCTGGCCGACAAAATAAAAGCCTCACATGTGAGACAGTGTCTCCGTCTCTGTCGTCCACGGCAACCGTGTGGTCTCAGCTGCGTCTCTAAATAAATCCTGCAGCTTTCATGTGATTTCATTACACAGGAAATGAGCTGCTAATCTAGATTAAGGCCTTTACACAAATAGATGTCGCAAATTAAACAAATCTATCAAAAAAAACATGTCAGAATGAATTTCTTTATTTAACGTTTTTAATTAAATTATTCCTGTGTTTAAAAGATAAAGGAATAATAATAACTGTATTAATATATTTGTAATAAACCATCAATCTGTTAATTATTATTATTATTATTATTATTGTTATTTTTGTTAGATGAACATTAGTTTAATTACTCTCTCTCTCTCTCTCTCTCTCTCTCTCAGAGAATTGTTGGGCCTGAATTAAATCAGATGTTAATTAAATCTGATCTTGTTTTTGTGTTTTAATCAAGCGTTCGTTTTAATCTAGTGAAAAACACAGAGAGTAATAAGTCGTGTGCAGAGAGAGAATTATTCTCATTTCATGCTTGTGATGAACGTTTTTCTCTTTTAAAAAAACTAACATTTTATTTCGCTGACTTGCATTAATAGTTCCTAATCTCTCGCTCGCTCGCTCGCTCAGATCCATCGTTCGCTCAAAAAGGAAAAACATGAATAATAAAAGCGTGTTTTTTAAGCTTCTTAAAAAACATCAAATATTCACGTTTGAATATTTTCACTTCACACCCTAACCCTAACCCTTACCCTAACCCATGTGTTTATCATAAACACATGAATAAAAATACAGGTGAACATATTTAAATACAGACGAACATAATAAAAATACAGGTGAACAGATTTAAATACAAACAAATAATAAAAATACACATGAACATATTTAAATACAGAC
>NC_081136.1:36989083-36999083 GCF_958295425.1 Solea solea
GCGCACGCACGCCTACACACGCACACACACGCATGCCTACACACACGCGCACGCACGCCTACACATGCACACACACGCCTACACACACGCACACACGCGCACGCACGCCTACACACGCACACACACGCACGCCTACACACACGCGCACGCCTACACACGCACACACACACGCGCACGCCTACACACACGCGCATGCACACGCACGCACGCACACACGCGCACGCACTAGGCCTACACGCACGCACACACACGCGCACACGCACACGCACACACACACGTGTGAAGTTTTATTTGCTTCATAATTCAAATATAAAAGTGTAGCTGCTGCTGTTGAAAACATGAATGCATTCATTAATAACCCTGTCACACTCTGCATTCACACGTTCTCTCATGCTGTGTCTGTAGTTGACCTCTGACCTTTTTTTTAAATCTCTGTGACCTTTGAACCAGACAGACGTGGCTGTTACTGCTGCTAATGCTAACAATGCTAATGATGCTAATATTTCTCGGGGACCAGACAAACAAATCCATGTGTCACTGAAGCAGCTATAACAGGCCGAAGGTGTCAAAGCTGGGGCCTGCGGACCACATGTGGCCCACAGATGCTTCTCCTGTGGTCCATCGTTTACTAAGAACTCATCATGAAGCTCTGACTCTGAAGTGAGACGGAAAAGAGGAGGAGTCAAACACGTGTAAAAACAGGTGTGAGTGAAGCTCGAACTTTATTTATAAAAGAAAGTTGAACAAACCAACACACACTCAGAGTCACAGAAGAAAAGCGGTCAATGATCCTGAAACCTGATCACAGACCATGTAACTAACATAACTAATGTAACTCATGAGTTATCGAAGTTTAAATGATCACAAAAACATATTTACATCATATTTAATGTAACTCATGTAACTAACATAACTAGCATAACCAATGTAACTAAAATAACTAATGGAACTAACACAACTCATGTAACTAAAATAACTAATGGAACTAACATAACTCATGTAACTAACATTACTAATGTAACTAACATAACTCATGTAACTAGAATAACTAATGTAACTCATGAGTTATAAAAGTTTAAATGATCACAAAAACATATTTACATCATATTTATTGTAACTAATGTAACTCTTGTAACTAACATAACTAATGTAACTCATGTAACTAGCATAACTGATGTAACTAGCATAACTCATGTAACTAACATAACCCATGTAACTAACATGACTAATGTAACTAACATAACTAATGTAACTAGCATAACTAATGTAACTAACATAACTAATGTAAGTAGCATAGCTCATGTAAATAGCACAACTAATGTGACTAACATAACTAATGCAACTAACATAACTCATGTTACTAACATAACTAATTATAACTAGCATAACTCATGTAACTAATGTAACGAACATAACTTATGTAACTAGCATTACTCATGTTACTAACATAACTAATGCAACTAACATAACTCATGTAACTAACATAACTAATGTAACTAGCATAAGTCATGTAAGTAATGTAACTAACATAACTAATGTAACTAGCATAACTCATGTTACTAACATGACTAATGTAGCTAACATAACTAATGTAACTAGCATTACTCATGTTACTAACATAACTCATGTAACTAACATAACTAATGTAACTAGCATAACTCATGTAACTAATGTAACTAACATAACTAATGTAACTAGCATAACTCATGTTACTAACATGACTAATGTAGCTAACATAACTAATGTAACTAGTATAACTCATGTTACTAACATAACTAATGCAACTAACATAACTAATGTACCTAACATAACTAATGTAACTAGCATAACTCATGCTACCAACATGACTAATGTAGCTAACATAACTAATGTAACTAGCATAACTCATGTTACTAACATGACTAATGCAACTAACATAACTAATGTACCTAACATAACTAATGTAACTAGCATAACTCATGTTACTAACATGACTAATGTAGCTAACATAACCAATGTAACTAGCATAACTCATGTAACTTACGTAACAAGCAGTACCTAGAGCAGCAGCAGCAGCAGTGTGTGAACCAGTGAACCTCAGAGAAACAAAGTTTCTCACAGTCTCTCCTCTGTTAGAACACCTGCTTGTTAACGGGGTCTCCTCCAGGACCTGCAGGTCCAGGGGCCGACCCGGAGCTTCCTTATCCCGGGCCCCGGGGCCGACCCGGCCTTTGTGCTCGGGCCGGCCGAGCTGCTCGTGTTCCCCCGCTCCTGTTCCTGCTCCTGTTCCTGCTCCGTAAGACAATCCTGCAACTACACGAGGTCCAGAGGAGCGGGTCACCTCGTGTGTGTGTGTGTGTGTGTGTGTCTGTCACGTTCACCTGTGTGTGTGTGTGTGTGTGTGTCACGTTCACCTGTGTGTGTGTGTGTGTGTGTGTGTGTCACGTTCACCTGTGTGTGTGTGTGTGTGTGTGGACGCACTGCAGCTGAATGCTGCACCTGTGTGACCTTTGATCTTTGGCCTGTAACTATAAACCTGCACGTACAGGACTACAACACACACACACACACACACACACACTGTTAATGTGTGTGTATCCATGTCAGGATACTTGTATGTACGATGTGTGTGTGTGTGTGTGTGTGTGTGTGTTTCCTTTACCTTGAATCTTAAAGGTAACGACAGTTGATTGAAAAAACAAAACTTCCTGTGTGAGTGAACAATAGACCCAGGAAGAGCTGGACGTGGTGTCGAGCAGCTGTGAAGGACATCACACACACACACACACACACACACGTGGTCACAGCTGTCTGTTTTTCTTTCTTAAATCCGTGTTAATGTGCTGGTTATTGTTTTTTAAAGCAGCAGCAGCAGCAGCAGCAGCAGAGTCACACACACACACACACACAGAGTCAGCGTCTCAGGGGGAATAATAATAATCCGCCCGTCAACACTCACATTAACCACATAATTGCTTCTTCTCTCTCAGTCAAAACTCAGCCCTCACTCGTTCACAAACGTTAAACCTCAGAGCCGCTCGCACTTAAATAATCCAGATTATGTTTCTGTAAAGTGAAGCCGTCGCTGAGAAACTTTCTCTCTTGACGTCGTTGTCATTCCTGCTTTGTTCCCTCGTTCAAACTCTCGTATCCATACTTTACTTTTAAATTCTTGTAATAAAGACGAGCTCAGCACAGAATTAGCTTCAACTCTTCAGGGTTGATTTCACTGCATTCAAATCATACACAGTCAATAAATAATATCATTTTAAACATTTCATCAATAGTTTTGTGCAAAGTGACTGAAAAGTTTTCGTTTGGTTTGTTTCAAACGATCAAACTATTCTCATATTTGTAGTTTTCTACTTTCTTTAAAAAACATCAACTAATAAAAACCTTTTTAATCCAAAATATCATTCACTTAAATGTAAAGTTTTTACAAATGAATGTAAACTAGTTAGTTTTTAAAATATTAATATTTAATAAATAATACAATATAATATGTTACATTTGAAATGAATGTGAAATAGTTAATTTAGGAACTATTTTAAATGTGAAATGTCAGATTAATAAAGTAGGACATTTTGAAACTAAGACATTAGTTTCAAACATTTTTAATCAAGTGAACTTTTTCAAACACTGAGTTTTGTTTAAACTTTATTTTAGAGTTCATTTATATTTATTCATTTTGTTTTATTGTGTGGTTGCCTGGTGTGAACGTTTATGTCTTCTTTTTATTCTCCATATAAAACTATTATTATAGTGTATTATAGATATATATATACACACATGTATGTAATAATATAATATAGTGTGATGTCAGTGTCGCAGGTTCATCAGTTCCTCTGTGTCTGCAGTAAAACAACACGATGACGTGTATCTTTAATAAACACACACACACACACGTGCGGTGGTGTGTGTGTGTCAGTGCCTTGCTCGAGGGCGTTGGTGGCAGCAGAGTCTCGGTGAACTCGTGAACCTTTGGTGGAGCTTCTCAGCGACAGCGTGGCGATGACGTGGAGACCATGACTCAGCGTAATCTAATTGTTTCTCCATGGAAACTTTGTCGTCCCCTGAGTTTGTGCAGCTGAGGTCAAACACAGTGTGAGACGCTGCTGCTGCTGCTGCTGCTGCTGCACACAGGTGGACACACTTAGACACTTGTGTCCTTCACTTCATCTGTCAGCCACCAGGGGAGGAACTAGTGAAGGAACCAGGGGAGGAACTAGTGAAGGAACCAGTGAAGATCCACAGGTGGACACACTTAGACACTTGTTTCCTTCACTTCATCTGTCAGCCACCAGGGGAGGAACTAGTGAAGGAACAAGGGGAGGAACTAGTGAAGGAACCAGGGGAGAAACTAGTGAAGGAACCAGTGAAGATCCACAGGTGGACACACTTAGACACTTGTTTCCTTCACTTCATCTGTCAGCCACCAGGGGAGGAACTAGTGAAGGAACAAGGGGAGGAACTAGTGAAGGAACCAGGGGAGAAACTAGTGAAGGAACCAGTGAAGATCCACAGGTGGACACACTTAGACACTTGTTTCCTTCACTTCATCTGTCAGCCACCAGGGGAGGAACTAGTGAAGGAACCAGGGGAGGAACTAGTGAAGGAACCAGGGGAGGAACTAGTGAAGGAACCAGGGGAGGAACTAGTGAAGGAACCAGTGAAGATCCACAGGTGGACACACTTAGACACTTGTTTTCTTCACTTCATCTGTCAGGCACCAGGGGAGGAACTAGTGAAGGAACCAGGGGAGAAACTAGTGAAGGAACCAGTGAAGATCTACAGGTGGACACTCTTAGACACTTGTTTCCTTCACTTCATCTGTCAGCCACCAGGGGAGGAACTAGTGAAGGAACCAGGGGAGAAACTAGTGAAGGAACCAGTGGAGGAACTAGTGAAGGAACCAGGGGAGGAACTAGTGAAGGAACCAGGCAAGGAACTAGTGAAGGAACCAGTGGAGGAACTAGTGTAGGAACCAGTGAAGGAACTAGTGAAGGAACATGGACGCTCTGTACTTCTACTCTCACACAGTCGGAGACGTCGTCCCGCCTCAGTGACCAGGATGAGATGTGTGTGTGTGTGTGTGTGTGTGTGTGTGTGTGTGTGTGTCAGAGGAGGGGGAGGGGCTTGGGTGCAGAGCTCATGTGTTAGTGTAACTGAAACTGTCATCCAGCCCCGGGGTCGCCTCCCTAAAGCACGCCGGCTGTCTCTTTTAATAGACTAAACACATATGTCTCTCTATATCAGCGGGTAAGGAGGAGGAGGGGGAGGAGGGGGAGGGTGTGGACTGACTTCATAATTGGCCTGTCACCATTTTCTAATGGTTAGTGGAAAGTGATCATAACACCAGGTCATGTGTGTTTGTGTCTAATGATCTGAGTCTTTATTCCATGAGTGTGTGAGACACAGTGATGCAACATTATCACAGCACTTCTGTGCTTTAAACGACTTTTTCGAGTGTAAATCCTGTTAAATAAAGCGTGCGCACACATTTTCACACATTTCCTGCTTATTTTCTAAAAAGCAAAGTGAGAAATGACGACGTGTTGCTTTAAATCTCACAGATTTCCACAGAACTGCAGTAAATTGACTGTAAATCAAGTTCATGTACCAGGTGTGAAACTAATATTGTTGCAGTTGAACAGATGTCTCACTACGTTTAAACATTGAGTCTCTTCACATATTTTCGATCCAGTCATTTTGATCGTCGTCCGTTTTTTGTTTTTTTTCTCGCGATTCTGTCGATAAAAATCCCCAAAAAAACATCAGTTCATCGGTGACTGAAACCAAGAAGAAGCAGCTTCCTCTGTGTGGTTAACACTTTCAGTAACTTGTGCCACACGCATGGAAGAAAGTGGAAAATGTTTCCTCCTTCTGATGCAACATCAGCATCATCTTCATCAGCATCATCTTCTCGTGCTTCAGTCAAAGCTTTTTCATTTTACTGAGAAAAAAAAGTTCTGAATGAAGGAAATATGAAGGAAAAAAAGTGATTTAGTAGAAAAAGGCTGGATTTTTCATGGTAAAACCACGCGTGGTGTTTCCTCGTATCAGAGATTCTGTGATTCTGGACTTTAGCTGAAGAACAAACAGTGAGTGGAGGTGGTTTCTGAAAAGCCACACTTATGTAAATGAGGTTTCTCTGTTCTAGAAAAACACAACGCATCACACACACAATAATAATATTCAAATCTTCTGGTCAGGAGCTGATGAAGAAACTGTCGTTAGACTGAATAAAAAACCTCAGTGGACCAAAGAGTTTTCAAATGTTTCTACAGTCTGACCTGAAAACATCTGGTCCTCAGGACCTCATTTTAGACTCATTTAAGACCTCATTTTAGACTCATTTAAGACCTCATTTAAGACTCATTTAAGACTCATTTAAGACTCATTTAAGACCTCATTTAAGACCTCATTTAAGACCTTCAAATCAACCCCGAACTGGACAGGAAGTCAAACGTGGTCAGAAGACGACGATCCACATTTAAAGACTGACAGTAATCCACGAACATGAAACACTGTCTGTGGTCCAAAACCAGACGAGGAGATGACACATGAAAGACAGGGCAGTGAGTGAGTGAGTGAGTGAGTGAGTGAGTGGACAAACAGTCTCTAACTGTACGCAGTGACGTTCTGAGTCACTGTGAACCGACTTCAAGCTAAAGAGAAAAACGACACAGTGTTAGCATCAGAGCTAACAGTATTCCAACCCAGACTTTGGCTCCGCCTTCTTTCTTAGTTGAACCACTATACTTATGCTACACTAGCTTTGGCTAGTGAGCTAAATAAACACTGAGTTAAGTTTTCTTCGACTAGAACGACTAGAACATCGGAACAAAGACGGCGGTGAAAGAAGCACGAATGCTAACTAGCATCAGACAAAAGTGTCATTTCTGTAATAAAACTGTTTATATTTATTTCAAAAAATAAAGAATTCTATCTATATTTACTTTTAGCTACTGTAGAGTCTGCTTAAAAAAATAGCATATGTGTAGCACATGTAGCCTAATTTAGCTAAAGCTAGGTGTTGTGTAAAGAGCGATTCAGTTGAGGTCAAAGATCGTAGAGTTGTCCAGTCAAACTGCAGTTTTGTTTCCTGTTTCACATAAACACTGTTTAATCAGATTAGATTAGATTAGCTTGTGAGCAAATGTAGCTGTAACACTAGCAGAGTGAAGTCTGTGTTTAATCTGGATTAATTTCATTTAAAAGCAAATATGTTCTTACTACATGTGTGAGATACTGTTTTGTTTATGGATTAGATTAGATTAGATTAGATTAGATTAGCTAGGTTAGCGTCGCTGGCTCTTTGCTAACAATAACACAGAATAACAGTGACTTGTTTAGTTTAATGTTTCTTTTTTTAAGAAATTGAAAACAAACGTCTTTATTTCTGTGATAAAAATGTGGAGGACATCAGTGAGGACATTGGTGAGGACAGGGACATGGTGTTTATGTGACAGACGGGGTCCACAGTGTGTGTGTGTGTGTGTGTGTGGTGGGGGGGGGGGGGGGGGGGGGGGGGGCCTTCTCCTCCTCGTCTTCCTCGTCTTCCTCCTCAGAAAGCGTCTGTGCTGTTGAACTTGGCCTTACTGTCACTGAACTGAAACCAAACACCGAGCTCATGAGGAGCCACAGACAGGGGGGGCTGAGGGGGGCTGAGGGGGGCTGGGGGGGGGGGGGGGGGGTCCGCTGGGATGTAGAGTGCATTTCAAACCCATCAGTGTCAGTTAGTTCACTAAGTGGTGACATAATCACCATCGCCATGGCTGCTCCTCTGGGAGGAGGAGGAGGAGGAGGAGGAGGAGGAGGAGGAGGAGCCTCCAACACTCCCTCTGTGCTTTAAACAAACTGTTTCATATTGATTCAAATGCTTACACGTGTAATGTATTCATAAAAATCTAAACCCGTGTTTTTATGATGAGTTTAAGAGCTCTGGAGTACATGAAAGTACTTCAAGTAAAGTACAAATACCACAGTCACAGTCTGGAGTACATGAAAGTACTTCAAGTAAAGTACAAATACCACAGTCACAGTCTGAAGTAAAAGTACACAAGGTTTGATGTTTGAAAAGTGAGTTTAATATAAATCCATTTGAGTTGAAAGATTTTAAACAGTGATTTTGTATCGTCTTCATTTCTGTTTGTAACGTAACATATGAATTATTATTAATGTTATTAACACATGGACATAAATACAGTGTGTGAAGAGCGCGCAGTGATATTTCTGCTTCCTGTTTCAACCACATGAAGCGCGAGCGCAGTCACAGGAAGAAAACAGCTCACAATTTTCACAGAGCCTGAGGAGTGACGCTGTTTTTCACATCACACCTACACACGGTGAAGCTGATACAAACACTTCCTCTCTCTCCCTCCCTCCCTCTCTCAGGTCACAGGTCACAGGTCACATTGATTTCACAAACTTTTCATTTCATCTTCTTTTCTGTTGCATGTTCTGTAAAATACTGTAAAGTTTTGAGGCAAAGACTTTAAATTAAATCAGTGTGAGACACAGAGACTCACTCAGAACAGGAAACAGAAAAAAAAAACTGACTGAAACTACTGTGAGACACACTTTTCCAACAGGAAACTGAAGTTTGTAAAGCACTCACTCTCCCACACCAAAGCCCAGAGAGAAAACCAATGGTTTTAACATCACAGTTGATCCACTACTGCCTCCATCACTAACTTCAAATGTCTGATTTTTAAAGTTCGGCTTTTAAAAACCTTTGTTCAGAATGACCTCAGTGACACAAAGTGACCACACGAGGCAGCAGAGGAGCAGCAGCTCCAGTGTGCTCGCTGATTTTCTCTATGAGGTTTGGTGTGGGAGAGTGAATGTGTTAACCATAACCAGTTAATGACTAACACTAACCTTAACCATAACCAGTTAATGACTAACACTAACCATAACCATAACCAGTTAATGACTAACACTAACCATAACCATAACCAGTTAATGACTAACACTAACCTTAACCATAACCAGTTAATGACTAACCTTAACCAGTTAATGACTAACACTAACACTAACATTAACCTTAACCACAGCTCAAATCTTAGTCCTAAATGTAACCACAAATGAGGTTCTGGCTCATTAGGACCAGGTTTTGGTCTCCATGAGGAGGACTGGTGGGTCCTGAGACACACACACACACACACACACACACACAGAGGCAGAGTTGAGATAGTGTCTCTGTAATTGATGGTCTTTGTCTTTTATCACTCGTGTCTCTTTAACACTCTCACCTCAGCGCGTCGTTCCGTGTCCTGGTCTCACAGAAGATTCTTATCAAACCGTGAGAATCTATGAGACTTCACTTTGTCACAGTGAGAGCGGCTGCCACCGTCACTGAATATACAACCGTGATCCAGACTCGCTGAAGGTGTCTGGACCACGTGATCCTCAATAAGATCTGCTGCTGAGGAACACAGAGAAGAACCAGTCCATGAAGAAGAAGATCTGCTGCTGAGGAACAGAGAGAAGAACCAGTCCATGAATAAGAAGATCTGCTGCTGAGGAACACAGAGAGGAACCAGTCCATGAAGAAGAAGATCTGCTGCTGAGGAACACAGAGAAGAACCAGTCCATGAACAAGAAGATCTGTTCCATTTCCTTCGTTATTTCTCTTCTCAGTTTAGAGAAAGTTAAAATAAAGTTTGAAAGCAGACTGACTGACCTCTGACCTGTAATTTCCAGGATCTTCTCACTCACTCAGGTGTTTTGTGAACATGGAGCGGTTTCACTTTCAAACTGAAACGCAACTTCATTGTCGTCACATTTGCAGAGTAAAAAAGTGTCTAATCCAGATTATATCTAACATCAGAATAAAAAAGTGTCTATTCCAGATTATAACTAACATCAGAGTAAAAAAGTGTCTAATCCAGATTATATCTAACATCAGAGTAAAAAAGTGTCTAATCCAGATTATATCTAACATCAGAATAAAAAAGTGTCTATTCCAGATTATAACTAACATCAGAGTAAAAAAGTGTCTAATCCATATTATATC
>NC_081136.1:37004083-37016583 GCF_958295425.1 Solea solea
TGGCGTCCGATCATCAGGAAACAGGAAGTTGTCATAATCCCTGTGTTTTCTCTGCGTCTCATAGTCACAGCGCCCTCTATTGACAACAGGAGATTCGTAGCTACTTTGTCTGAAGAATATCTTTTGTCTTCTTTTCTGACATTTTTATGACATGTAACGTGTTTTGGTCTTCAGACGTCAGAGTAACAACTACTATTAGAATATAAGTCATTATTTCACCTGGAGGTCAGAATAACTAAAGTCTGGTTTAATCATCATAATATCATTGAAAACTTCCAGGAAAGAATCTTTAATTCTCTTTAAATCTATTATATCTTTTTTATTTGAATAGAAAACATAGTTAAAAATGTAACTTTAACCTAAATCATTCAAGTTTGTCTTTCTTCAGTTTTTGATTTGATGGATAAAAAACTGCAAAAACCACAAAAGTAAAAGAATAATAAATAGTTAATTATTTCTGGACTTTATAGTCGGGTCCTGATCAGGTCCTGATTCTGGTTTAGTTTATCAATAATATCATGGACCTCGTCAGACTCTGGACTCAGATGATCCAGGTCCAGGTCTGGCTCTGACGGTGCTCACCTGTAAAATCAGACTCTGCAGTAAAGAATCTCTTTAAATCCTCAACCGCCTCCTAAAATTAGAGCTGAGGAAAAACCTGCGTGCGTGTGTGTGTGTGTGTGTGTGCGTGTGCGCGCGCAGCACACGCACACATCTGCTCCTCATATCCGCCGCGCGCTGCACAGAGTGCGCGCTCAGCTCCGCCCGGAGCGCAGCGGCCGCGCGCCGTCTCCAAACACAGTTGGGAAACGGCTCGTGTTCATCCGAGCGTTGGCTCGAGGACAGCGGACGAGATAATGTCTCACATGTCTCACATGTCTCACGCGTCTCACGCGTCTCACGCACCCACATCTGTGTCTGACTTCTCTGGTTTAAAGTGAGCGGCCGCTGCTTCATACACAAACACACGCACACACACACACACAGACACACGCACACACACACACAGACACACACACAGACACACAAACACACGCACACACACAAACACACGCACACACACACACACACAAACACACGCACACACACACACACACACACGGACACACACAGACACAGACCCACACAGACACACAGACACACCATAATGTTACAGAGACAAAAGAATCTGAAAACAAGAATCACCTTAAAGTTTTAGTTAAGGGTTTTTTTAAGGACACAAACCAAACACTGACTTAATGATTGGATGATTTTTCTCATTACTTATGTTTATGATAAACATGTTTACACTGAAGCACGTGCGTGTGCAGCCTGTAGGGAGCTGTAAAGTGGAACCAAGCACCAGTAGGAGGCGCTCTCTCTCAGTGTAATACAAAACAAATGATGAGAATATTAATTCAGGTCGATTTTAAAACCAACAATTGTAAATATTTTCTGTTCCTTTTTTGTTATGATTGAAAAATCTTGATGTAAAAGCTGAAATCGTAGTGGTGGTGTTCCTCAGGGCTCATGTTAAGGTCCCACACTTTTCTCTGTTAGACTTTTGTTTGCAGTGAAGTCGTTTATCAAGGCTGAATAATAAACATGTTTGTGCAGGTGCTTAGAACAGCCAGTAGGAGGCGCTCTCTCCTAATGTTATATATTAAAATGATATATAATATATATATATAAGTCATTTTATAGTGTTCATGAGTGTAATTAGCAGTTATTTTACTCTCTGCAGAACAATATTGTGACTGAATATGAATACGACGGATTTATGTTCCAATTTAAAACTCATTTAACAAACTAATTTAAATATTTTCTATTTTATTTTTAGTTATTTGTTACATTTTCAGAGTTTAGCAGCTTTTCCTTCATAAGTGACGGATCATTTTTGTTACTTTTGATAAATCTTCATCTTAAAGCTTAAATATGAGCTGTGGAGTTCCTCAAGGATCCTTTTAAGGCTCCATGGTTTTTATCCTTTAAAGTGTGTGAACTCTCGTGTTTCAGTTTAAAGGTTGAATAGAAATCTTTGCACTGAAGGAACAACAACTGCCAACAGGAGGCGCTCTTAATATGTTGGATTTCTTTCAGGTGTTTTCTAATTTGAATGAGTTCTCTCTCCATTGCAAGATAATTAAACGACGACATCGCAAGTTTAAAATGGGATTTAAATTATAATCCATCTCCACAGACTGAGAACAGTGAACGCGTTTGTTCTCTTTGACTCGTGGACGTCGTCTCGTCGTCTCAAACGCTTTCATTCCTCAGTCGTGATCATTATTCTCCTGTGAATGTATTTCTGCAGATAAAAGGGAAAAAAAACAAATGAATTTATCAAAGTGTCTTTAAATAAATGCACTTGTCAGCGGCCGGTGGACGCGGCGGCGGCGGCGGAGTCGTGACGCAGGATTTATTAAAAGTGGTCGTCCTCGCTCATCCTGCGTCTGCACATGCATTCATCTTTGTGACCAGGGAATATGAGTGAGATCCCAATCACACTTCAAGGTGCTTTATTGAGCTGAAACTGTCCGACCACAATCACAAATAAGTGATTCTCCGCAGCCGCTTCATATCTGAAATATTCAGCTTATAAATCATTTTTCATCACTTGAAATGTTTGCATTTTGCCCCGTTTTTATACGTCGACCTTAAAGCTGCTTTTTATTAAAGCGACGCAGACGTGAGGAAAAGCCGCAGCAAACGCAGGCACACGGGCTTTTTCAGGGCGTGTTAAAGGACCACTTCAGCTTTTTTAAATGAGACACAGAGACACAGAGACAACACGGAGACGCTCAGTGAAGACACGGGGACAACACGGAGACGCTCAGTGAAGACACGGAGACAACACAGAGACACTCAGTGAAGACACGGAGACAACACACAGTTCAGCAACTTCACAAAACACTCGTGTCAGAAAACGTACGTCTGTTTAAGTTTCTACCATCTCGACGTCACATGATCACCTCTTTATCTCGCTGTGAGACACACATTTGTGAAGCTCTCACACACACACTCACACTCACACTCTCACACACACACACACACACACACTCACACTCACACACACACACACTCCCACACACACACACACACACACACACACACACTCACACTCACACTCACACACTCCCACACACACACACACACACACACACCCACACACTGCTGCCTCCATCACTGACTTCTAATGTCTGATTTTTTGTGAATTCGGCTTCTGAAATATTTAAGTTAGACTTAATTCAGTGAAACAAAGTGACCACACGAGGCAGCAGAGGAGCAGCAGCTAAAATCACTGGTTTTCTCTCTGGACTTTGGTGTGGGAGAGTGAGTGTGTGTGTGTGTGTGTGTGGGAGAGTGAGTGGTTTACAGACGTGATGTGATGTAAATCCACCAAAATCTCTAAAACAACAAAACTGCAATCTTTAAATGATTAATCTATCTTAATGACATATTTACATAAACTGCTTGTGATGCTTTTGGCGTTTTGAGAAAATAAGTGTGATGATGATGATGATGATGATGATGTTCAGGATTATGTCACCTGGTCAAAAAAAGGCATTCAAATACAACATATGATCACATTATATGAACTGTGATGTGAAAACAACGATGCACATTTACATCTTTAATGACCTGTAATCTGAGATTACAGTGTTTTTTTTAATCTGAGAGCAGATGAAAGTGTTTCTGCATCTTTAATGACATGTAATCTGAGATTACGGTGTTTTTTAATCTGAGAGCAGATTAAAGTGTTTCTTCATATTTAATGACCTGTAATCTGAGATTACGGTGTTTTTAATATGAGAGCAGAGGAGTGTTTCTGCAGTTTTAATGACCTGAAATCTGATATTATGGTGTTTTTTTTTATCTGAGAGTAGATGAAAGTGTTTCTGCATCTTTAATGACATGTAATCTGAGATGACGGTGTTTTTTAATCTGAGAGCAGATTAAAGTGTTTCTTCATATTTAATGACCTGTAATCTGAGATTACGGTGTTTTTTTATCTGAGAGCAGTTGAGTGTTTCTGCAGTTTTATTGACCTGTAATCTGAGATTATGGTGTTTTTTAATCTGAGAGTAGATGAAAGTGTTTCTGCATCTTTAATGACCTGTAATCTGAGATGATGGTGTTTTTTTAATCTGAGAGTAGATGAAAGTGTTTCTGCATCTTTAATGACATGTAATCTGAGATTATGGTGTTTTTTAATCTGAGAGCAGATTAAATTGTTTCTGCATATTTAATGACCTGTAATCTGAGATTACGGTGTTTTTTAATATGAGAGCCGATGAGTGTTTCTGCAGTTTTAATGACCTGTAATCTGAGATGATGGTGTTTTTTTAATCTGAGAGTAGATGAAAGTGTTTCTGCATCTTTCATGACGTTTGTTCTCTGGGATTTTTTCTTTTTTTCCACATCACTTGAATTCTCAAAAAACCAACAACCAGAATCTCGATAAGAGAAAATTGTGCAACAGCAGTGACAGATCAGATAATGGACCGGACACACACACACACACACACACACACGCACACACACACGCACACACAAACATGCAAACGCGTCCAAAAAGACACACGGCCGTCACAAAAAAGCCTTTTGATTTCTGACTTCACCTCATTGTAACAGTTCATATTGTCAGATTATCATCAGATTATCACCAGATTATCGCGTGTATCAGCTCACACTCGTGTAACAAAGTGTCCGACATGAATGGATGAGTAGGACGACGCTGTGACACGGTGACTCCATTAAAGCTGCAGCCAAACACACGTCTCACGTCAACATGGAGCTGCATTAAGTGTCAGATGTCTCTGATAACAACGTCGCCTTCGTTTGGGTTTTTCTGTGTTTTTCCGCTGACGCTGGGGCATGTGTGTGTGTGTGCGTGTGTGTGCGTGTGTGTGTGTGTGTGCGTGCGCGTGTGTGTGTGTGTGTGTGTGTGTGTGCGTGTGTGTGAGAGTGTGTGTGAGGACGTATCTGTGTCTCTGATCGCTCACAGAGGACAGAAGCACAGACCATAAAAACTGCTGCTGTGGACATGTGTGTTACACCTGTGTGAGTGGACATGGACATTCTGTCTCACCCATCTCTCTGACGTCCTTATCTCCCACTTCTTCTTCTTCTTCTTCTTCTTCTTCTTCTTCATGAACAAACGCTGCAGCTTCAGCAAAACGTGGAGAAAAAGTCCGGAGGAAGTTCACGTCCTTCCTCTGAGTCTAGATTTTTTAATCTCTTCAGATTATCTTCAGTCACTCTGAATATTTAAATATCCTGAAGTGTCACTTAAATGTTTATCACTGTGTTTTAAACATGTATGACGTCATTGTGTGTTTATGTTGTTCAGGTGAATGAAGTCATTATTCACAGGTTTATAAGGTTACTGTTAATATCAGTAATAACAATAAAACATGAACTTATGAACCTTTATTCATGAGTGTAAAACATTACAATAATAAACACTTACAGCTGATTCTTTAAGGGAAAATATAGTTAAGTAAGGAGTATTTAGTGCTGTGAGTTACAGTTAATGACTGAGTTAACTGATGTTACTAGTGGCTTAATTAACAGTTACTAAACAGTTACTAAACAGTTATTAAACAGTTATTTAGTTAAAATGATCAGTGAATTAAAATCCTGTTTTTCTTTCTCATGATCTGATTAAAATGATCTGAATCCACGCAATGCTCACTTTAACCTCCCTCCCTCTCTCTCTCTCCCTCCCTCCCTCTCTCTCTCTCTCTCCCTCCCTCTCCCTCCCTCTCTCTCTCCCTCCCTCTCTCTCCCTCTCCCCCCCCCCCCCTCTCTCTCTCTCTCTGATGAGTGTTGTTATCTGGTCGTCCACCTTGTCACTCGGCCTCGTTCACAATCACGAGTATCACCGTAATTATCTCGCAGTATTCCCCGTCCTCGCCCTATCGCCCGCCTTCATCTGAGCCCTGGAATTATATGTGTTTCAGCTGGAGGAGGAGGAGAAGGAGGAGGAGGAGGAGGAGGAGCAGGAACCTGACCTGCATCAGCACACCTCGGCCTGCGTGCACAGCTCCTATAATGTAATGACTCAGTTTCACAGCCTCTTTAATCTGGTGGATTCTGCACCACCTCCTCCTCTCACTCCTGCGCCTCCTCCTACACCTCCTCTCTCTGGTAGAATAATAAAGTGGTGTCATTGTTACCAATAAGAAAAGCAGTGAATGATTATCTGAGGTGAGCGTTAACTACTTTTTGTTAGCGTTAGCTACTTTTGTGTTAGCGTTAGCTACGTTTGTGGTAGCGTTAGCTAATTTTGTGTTAGCGTTAGCTACTTTGTGTTCATGTTAGTGTTAGCTAGTATTGTGTTAGCGTTATCTACTTTTGTGATAGCGTTAGCTACTTTGTGTTAGCATTAGCTACTTTTGTGTTAGTGTTATCTAGTATTGTGTTAGCGTTATCTACTTTTGTGTTAGTGTTAGCTACTTTGTGTTAGCATTAGCTACTTTGTGTTAGCATTAGCTACTTTTGTGTTAGCGTTATCTACTTTTGTGTTAGCGTTAGTCCAGAGAGAAAACCGGTGATTTTAGCTGCTGCTCCTCTGCTGCCTCGTGTGGTCACTCTGTGTCAGTAAAATAAATCCAAATGTAAGATTTGAAAAGCTGAAGTTTTAAAATCAGACATTAGAACTCGGTGATGGAGGCGTGTGTGTGTGTGTGTGTGACTTTAAATAAGCTGAACTGTCCCTTTAACTGCAGGATTCTCTCGGTTTCTGAACCTGTGGCGACGTTCACAGCTGATGTCCATCAGTGTCTCTCACTGTCCTCATTTGCATTTTTCTTTTAATTAGACTGTGGAGGACTTTTGTCCTCGGGGACGACGATGATGAGACGAGTGTCCTCGCTGTTTGTGTGGCGTGTTTTTGAACTTTCCACTTTCACACACTCTTCTCTATCTCCTTCATTTTCTAAATGTAATTCATTCCTTCAACACTAATTAATTTGTATTTGATCATTTTTCCACTTTCACACGAGTGGAATATTCTTCTTTTTAAACTTTAAACTTTAATGAAGTGACAACTCTGCACATTATTATCAACACTGAGGCGTCTCTCTCTCTCTCTCTCCCTCCCTCTCTCTCCCTCCCTCTCTCTCCCTCCCTCTCTCTCTCCCTCCCTCTCTCCTCTATCTCCCTCCCTCCCTCTCTCCCCCTCTCCTCCTGCATGAAAGGCTTTTTTCTGTCGATGGCTGGAGGAGTTTTTCATTTCGGCTCATTTTTCTTTGACGTTGAGAACGTGATTGTGAACGAGTGCAGAGACGTTAAACAGTAATGAGACGAGTTAATGCACCTGAGTCGACTCCTCCTCCTCCTCCTCCTCCTCCTCCTCCTCCTCGGTGAGATCACATTTATCCAGATTAATGAGATTATGGTTCGAGGCAGACGAGATTCTGAGCGTGAACATTTGAACGTCGCCGTCGTTTCTCTGTGACTTTGAGCTGAGATTGAATCCATGAGGGAGTCAGACAGCCCAGAAGTGCACGAGTCTGTCTGTGGTAACGACCACATGGTCCAGCAGAGGGCGCTGTGAGCGCAGTGTGAATGTGATTGACACGGAATCCACGAGGAAACAAAGAGCAGTGACGACACAATCACGTGTTATCTACCTAATCTGTTAGCGTAGCAGTTAGCTTAGCTGTTAGCTCCATCCCAGACGACAGATTTCAAGTTTTCAGTTTGAGAAACAAATGATATAAGCTGAACTTTCTTCACCTCCTCGTCCTCTGAATGCTCGTCTTTGTTGTCTCTGTCGTGTCCATCAGCGCCGATCTGTGGACACTGTGTCCTCTGCTCCTGTCACAGGGGGGTCTTCATGTCTTCATGTCTTCATGTTTTCACGTTTGGGCCCAGAGCCCAGAACATCATTGACAGTGTGATCCCAGAGCAGTGATTAGAAGAAACCTGATCTGGTCCTAGTCCTGGTCCTGGTCCTCACGTCTTCTGTCTCTCGCAGACTCTTTGACTTTCAGACTGTGAACAAATTGAGGATCGTCCTCTAACTTTCAGCAGCGACAGGAAAGAAAAGAGAGAAAGAAAAGAGTGAGAACAGACGTGAAAATAACAGCTTTCAGGATTCTCTCTCCCGTCTTTCAGAACTGGAAACTTTCAGCAACATTCAGGAACTTTCAGGAACTTTCAGGAACGTAATAATATTCAAAAAAGATTTTTAATTCAATTCAATTCCATATTTGACTGAGATTAGAAACATTCACATGAATAAATGAAGCGTGGACGTGTTAATCTCAGCCGTTCATAAGCAGCAGCTCGAGTCTCAGAGAAAAGAAGAAGAAAGTTTCCTAAAACACTGAAGCACGTCTCCGTGTTTACAGACGTCGTGTTTCATCACTGCAGAACAAACACGTGTTATTCATGAGTTCATAAGCTCTTCATGTCAACATTCAAGCTCAGAGACTTCATTAAAAAACATGAAGTTCTGCTGGTTAATCCCAGAATATTTCAGTCCGTGTGAAATCATCACTCTGTTCTTCTCTTTGATCAAGTTCACGTTTATCATAAATGATATTATTATAATAATATATAATAATTAATATAAATGGCATAATACAATTTACAATAAATATAAATCTAATGTATACAAATATATATGTAATGTATAATAAATATAAATATAATATACAGCTCAGTCAGTGTTTATGTGTAAATATTTTCTCATAATTTTTCATTTGTTCTTATTTCCATTGATGAAGGTTTCTGTGTTTGTCACTTGTTCACCTGTAATCTAATCTAATCTGATGTTGTGCAGTCTAATCTAATCTAATCAACTGTAATCTAGTCTAGTTTACTCCTCCTCCTCCTCCTCCTCCTCCTCCTGCCAAAGGCTTTGATTAATGACGAGCTTTAATTAATACTTTTACAGAAGTTGGAGCAGAGAAAGTGTAATTACCTGATCCTTATCCACTCACACACACACACAGACACACACACACACACACACACACACGTATGAGCGCGTTCACTTGTTCATT
This sequence comes from Solea solea, assembly GCF_958295425.1. Taxonomy (NCBI): domain Eukaryota; kingdom Metazoa; phylum Chordata; class Actinopteri; order Pleuronectiformes; family Soleidae; genus Solea; species Solea solea. The sequence goes on from NC_081136.1 coordinate 37,013,083, forward strand.
GTTGTTGTTTTTTCTCAGACTCATAAAGATGTAATTACATTTTTTATTTTGGAATGTTGATCTCACTGAGAGTGTGCGTGTGTGTGTGTGTGTGTGTGTGCGTGTCTGCGTGTGTGTGTGTGTGTGTGACTGAATGGTCTCTTGTGTTTATCCGTCAGTTTTTGTCGTTCGTCCAAACGAAAATCACATTTTCATTCTGTAAACTTAGAAAATGTGGACTTGATCAAACTCAGAGCTGCAGCTCTGAACCAGACCATAACTCCTAATCCAGCGTAATCCCAGCACCAACACTGACCTCATGCATGCATCATATATACATATACATGTGTGTATATATAAACACACAGAATATGTCATTGTGTAGTTGTTCATGACCTTTTTGTGTTGTTCAGTAACTGGTGACTGAAGTTAGGATTTGTGATTGACAGCTGTGACCTCTGACCTCTGACTGTGACAGAGGTCGAAACAACCTCAGCACTTTGTTCTGTGGTCTTGTTTTGTTGTTGTTTTGTGTTGTGTTGTGTTGCATTGTTGTTGTTGTTTTGTTGTTGTATTGTGTTGTGTTCTGTTGAGTTCTGTTGTTCTGATGTTGTGTTGTATTGTTGTTATTTTGTGTTGTGTTGTATTGTGTTGTTGTTGTGTTGTATTGTTGCTGTGTTGTGTTGTTGCTGTTTTGTGTTGTTTTGTGTTGTTGTTGTTGTTGTTTTGTTGTTGCATTGTGTTGTGTTCTGTTGAGTTCTGTTGTTGTGATGTTGTTGTGTTGTATTGTGTTGTTGTATTGTTGTTGTTTTGTGTTGTTGTTGTTGTTGTTGTGTTGAGTTAGTGTAGGGAGCAGCGAGGACGAGGAACAGCAGCGTTAATTACAAACTGATACAAGAGTGAAAATAATCGTCGTCTTTCTTCTGACTTGTAATTAAAAAACAGCTCAAATCTTATCAGCGCACGCACACGCACACACACACACACAGAGGAGCTGGTTTAAAGTTGATTATATTCACAGATATTTTATGAAAAGACACAAAGATAATTACAGACGTGATAATAAACCCTCGTGTTGTTGTTGTTTACATGACGCGACGCAGATGAAACAACAAATAAATACTGAAGATCATCTTCAATGATCTCATATTATATTATTTTGTCTGATGAGGACAGGCGTGGCAGTGGGCGGAGCCACTGTAACTCCTCCTCTGACATGTTTTTAATTGGTTTGAAAACATAAACATTTAATTGATAAGAATATGAATCCACTTCACTTAGTCACCACTTCATATCAGCTAATGGAGTTAGCACCCAGATTCACTGTTTCACCCTCCACAGTTAAGGGGAAACTTAAGGGAAACTTAACAGTTAACATAGTTAAGTTTCTCCTTAACTGTCGACCAGGAAGCTGCTAATCTGCGCTAATCTACTTTTAAAAGAGAGGAAAAATGTCGCCATTCTGCCGCTCGGTACTCGCGTCCATACTGGAGACGACCACCAGGGGGCGGTGCCAGGTCTGAGAGTGGAAACATTCGTACTGAAGCTTTTTCCTGCCAACATGGCCGAGTAAACACGGAGTCATGTGACGGAACATCACAAAACAAGCAAAAACAGGACAGGAAGTGTTTTGTTTGTTTGACAGGAGTGAAAGTTTCTGGTTGAAAACACAAACTCGGTGAGTTTTCTGCTTCTTTGCTGCAAACTTTTGGGATTTCCTGCGACTTTGAGGCGGCGCTGACGGCAGAAGAATTGCGTAATGACTCTTTAGTCTCTGTGACACGTAATTCCTCTCCCGTCCGTGTGAAGTGCGTCTCCTCGCCGTCACTCGCCGCCTCTATCTTCTCCTCACTCGTCACAGGAGGAAACGGCCGCGGGGGTTTTTGTTGCCGTCGCGGTGTCAAATACAAACTGTCGTTAAAGAGCGCGACGAGGCCGCTCGGCCTTTATTGTGTCTCAATAACTTTAAAAAGGAAACTAATCCATTCTGCTCTTAATTGCGCGTCGCGTCCCTCGATGTGTCGTCGCGGCGTCGCGGCGCACAATGTGGAGGAGGCACTTTCTCCACGCGCTCGCACAGATTCCCATTTCAAACGCTGTAATGAGTTTTTTAAAGAACAGAATGGTTCACATTATATCACACTTTCTTTTTTTAAGAAGAAAAAAAGAAGCTTTTCCTGTGTGTGTGTGTGAGTGTGTGTGTGTGTGTGTGTGTGTGACACATGTGACGTGACGAGCGCGAGGATTAAGGTCTAATTCGTCCTGTTCTTTCACTGAGACTTTTGCAATCCAACAGATTGATTTGGACTTTTAATTACAGCGCAGTAATTACACAGACACGTCCACGTCTGAAGAGAAAGAATTCAAGTTCATTTTACTGAGCTAATTATCAAAGCTGGTCCTGCTGTGTGTGTGTGTGTGTGTGTGTGTGTGTGTGACCCTGGATCACAGATACACTGTCATTAAGGCAAAAAAGGTTCCTTCAAGAATAAAAGAGCTTTCAGCTTATTTACACACACACACACACTGATAGAGAAAATGCGTCTAATTCTAATTGGCCGGATCTCTTCTGTCATTATCAGTAAAGTGTGTGAGACGAACAACAGAGTTTTTAATGAATCCATTTGATTTAAAACCGTCGTTAAAGTCCAACAAGTTCACGCCGACACTTTTTTAACAGCTTCATAATTCACATTTATTCATTTCATTGAGGCTTTTTTTTCCGGTGTCAGTAACACAGATGTGGGTGGAGTCATGTGGGGGCGGAGTCACAGTTTCTGTGATTTAACAGCAAATTCATGTTGAATTAAATTTTTTCTACGTCGTCGAGGAACAAACGAGTGAAACATGAAAATAAACACGAGATATTTTAAATAAACACTTGTTTTATTCAGAGTCCAGGGTTTTACTCACGTTACTTTAAAGCTTCAAAGTTTACAGTGTAACTATAAGAAACTGATCTGAGGGGTTTTACTGTGAAAATCCATCAACAATGAAAGTCATCAAATATTTAGAGATTTGAAGAAATAAAATCACACTGGTATATATGTATGTATATATATATATATATATATATATATATATATATATAATATAACAGTACTTTGAGCGTCTGTCATAGATAACGTGCTTTAACACTCTATCAAAAGTGTCATTTCACAGTTGTTATATTAGTGTAACTTTCTCTGTATAAACTGCACTAAACTCAAACAACATTTGGTACATTTTTGTTTTAAATGACTTTAAATCTGTGAAATGATGATGATGATGATAATAATTATAAGTGTTTATTTATTATATTTTGTAATTTCAGTCATTTTGTTCCTCAACGACAGAGAAACACTTGAAGATGAATAATGAACAGAGTTTGTAAAGAATCTAAAATGTTACATTAAGTGTCTTTGACTGTATTTTAGGGATCCTCTTAAACCCTGCCCCCCCCCCCCCCCCCCCACACACACACACACACACACAGACACACACAGACACACACACACACACACACTCTCTGAGGCGACACAG
>NC_081136.1:37021583-37036583 GCF_958295425.1 Solea solea
GGTAAGAGACACCTCCAGGGCCTCAGAGAGGGCTAGAGACACCTCCAGGACCTCAGAGAGGGTTAGATACACCTCCAGGACCTCAGAGAGGGTTAGAGACAACTCCAGGACCTCAGAGAGGGTTAGAGACACCTCCAGGACCTCAGAGAGGGCTAGAGACACCTCCAGGACCTCAGAGAGGGTAAGAGTCGATGTCGTGCACAGACAGAGGACGCGTGAGAATCATTTCTAACTCAGTAACTTTGGCGTCCTTACACACACAGAACAGTGATGGTGGGTTAGTGCCTTGCTCAGGAGCGCAGAGTCACATGACTCAGTAATATACATAAAAGAACCAAGGATTCACAGTTTCCACTGAAATCAAATAACTTCAGAAACATCTTCATATTTCTTTATAATCCAGGATTAAATCTGGTGAGTTTGTCTGTTTTATTCTTTCTTTTTAAAAAGTGAGAGAAGTTTTCAAAGTGAAGGTCGCGTCGCACGGACGTCTCAGAGCCGACGATTGAACACAAGCATAAATTAAATTAAAGCAGAAATGAAATTAAAGCATTCGCAGGTGCGAGGTTTAAGGTTCTGATAATCTGTGTGGATTTAGAGCCACGCGTGTGTTTTTAATCCAAACACAGCTGAGAGAATCCTGATCCTGATCCTGGAGGAATTCTAATGATTGAAATGAACGACATCACACACACACATGTATATACTGCATGTGTGTGTGTGTGTGTGTGTGTGTGTGTGTGTTTATTTAAATGTATTCCAGGTTTTTGTCTTAAAAATAAAAGTCAGGTTTAAACCAAAGTCTGGATCAAAGTAAACCATGTGTTCGGTAAATGTAGTTTTTTAAGTTCCTGAAATATTAAAAGTGTTGTTTCCTGTCATCAAACATAACCAGACCATAATAATACATCATCAACTTCAACCTAAGAACTAACGTTACAACTTTAAAGGCCACATAGAGCGGAAGCTCCACTTAACGCTGCGTTTGTGTGTGTGTGTGTGTGTATCTGCGTCATTACCTCGTTTATGAAACCCTAAAGTTTCAGAACAAACAGTTCAGCCACTGCTGAGAAAATAGTGTTGTATTGTTTTCCTGGGCTCTGTGAAGCGGATCGACACATCAGAAATCCTCACCACTCCTCTCACCACCGTAGCGCCTCCCGGTGCGGGCACTAGTCCGGGCACTAGTCCGGTTGCGTACATTCAACCACAGAAGAAGAAGAACTACTCTGGTTGTAGCTGCTGAGATGCAGAGCATCCACCGTGCCAGAGGGGGAGCTGTGTATCTGAGAGCTGGCCTATCTATTACGTCACTTCCAGGTACCTGGCCAATCACAGGACAGTGGGAAAGCTCTCGTTGGCTGGCCAATCACAACACAGTCCACGTTCACTTAAGAGGAAACTTTCACTTTGTAAAGTATTTTTAGAAACTTCTGATATCAAAGGAAAACTTTAACTTTGTTTTAGTTTAGTTGTGATCGTGTTAGAAAATGTGTTTAAACACACGCACGCACGCACGCACACACACAGACACACACACTCACACACACTCACACACACACACTCACACACAGACACACACTCACACACACACACACACTCACACACAGACACACACACTCACACACAGACACACACACACAGACACACACAGACACACACACACACACACACTCTGTGGTCCTTCATCACTCTTTCCTCTCCTTCATCACAGCTGCAGCCTCATCACTCACTTTGTATCCTAACCAAAACAAAACGGTGCAACACACACACACACACACACACACACACACACACACAGTAGCTTTTAGTCGTGTTTACACTCACCACCACCTGCCCCCCCCCCCCCCCCCCCTCTCTCTCTCTCTCTCTCTCTTTCTCTCACTCTCTCTGTCTCTCTCCCTCAGTGGTGGGCAGACGGGTGCGTGGTGTCGTAGGTGATTAATTTGTCCGTGCAGACAGACAGACAGACAGACAGACAGACAGGTAAACACAGGCATATTTACACGGCTTAGCCTCGACCATATTTATACTCAACAGCACTAAGCTTCAGATAGAATATCCTCAAAGCTCCGTCTGTTTATTTTCTCTAACTGCTCCTTTAACTCTGTGCTGACACACACACACACACACACGCACACATGCACACACGCACGGACGCACACACTGCACACACACAGACGCGCACACGCACACGCACGCACACACACACACATGCACACGCACGGACGCACACACACGCACGCGCACACACATTTCATACTAACTGACCTCTCATACTAACTGACCTTTCATACTAACTAACCTCTCATACTAACTAACCTCTCATACTAACTGACCTTTCATACTAACTGACCTCTCATACTAACTAACCTCTCATACTAACTGACCTCTCATACTAACTGACCTTTCATACTAACTGACCTCTCATACTAACTAACCTTTCATACTAACTGACCTTTCATACTAACTGACCTTTCATACTAACTAACCTCTCATACTAACTAACCTCTCATACTAACTGACCTCTCATACTAACTGACCTTTCATACTAACTGACCTCTCATACTAACTAACCTTTCATACTAACTGACCTCTCATACTAACTAACCTCTCATACTAACTAACCTCTCATACTAACTAACCTCTCATACTAACTCACTAACTCAGCAGTAACTTTATCATCATGTTGATACATTTAGAGATTTCTAATGATCAGGTTTGTTGACGTCAGGTTTTAGATAAACTCTGACTTCATTGTTGTTCACATGACAAAGGTGACGGTTACTGTATCAAAATAATAAAATATTATTAGTATAATTATTAGTATAACTATAATAATAATTATACTAATAACAATAATAACAATTATTATAATAATAATAACAATTATAATAAGAATAATGGTGATAATAAGAATAATAATGGTAATAAAGTGTTATAATAACAATGATAATAATAGCAGCAGCAGCTGCTCTGGTTCAGTTCCTCTTCATAGAAACACTGACGACTGAGGTCACTGAGGTCACTGAGGTCACGGAGGTCACTGAGGTCACGGAGGTCACTGGGGTCAGTGCAGGAAAACCAGCTCACAGGTAAAGGAGTCACTTCCTGTTCCAGGTGAACACGATCACATGTTGGACACACGGTGTTTCAGTGGCTGGAATCGCTGCCTCACAGCAAACAGTTCAGTGTGACAGATTAAAGCTCTGCTAAGTGATTTTATATTGCTACACAAATTGGCCTTCACTGTGTGTGTGTGTGTGTGTGTGTGTGTGTGTGTGTGATCACTCATGTAATCACTGATCCACAGTTTCTTTTAATCCACAATCCGATCTTTGAAGATTTTCTGAAAACATGTCGTACAAATGTTTTCTGTCTCACTGTGTATTCAATCATAACCACTGTGTGTGTGTGTCTGCGTGTGTGTGCGTGTGGGTGTGCGTGTGTGTGCGTGTGTGTGCGTGTGTGCACGTGTGTGTGTGTGTGCGTGTGTGTCATCTTCTCTGGATTTTCTGCAGCAGAACATTACTGCAGTCATAACACTGCAAGGTCAGAGGAAAGACAGAGGAGGAGAGGAGAGGAATGATCTACACTTGAGCTTCAACCATCATAGATCAATGATTCAGTAACATGTGTTTGTGTGTGTGTGTGTGTGTGTGTGTGGTCAGAGGTAAATCATCATCATCATCATCATCAGCATCATCAGCTGTAGTGACGACGTTTTATTTCAATTCTGCTTCAGACGTGAAGAAGTTTGAAGTGTGGTCAGAAACACGTTTTCCTGTAGAGGGCAGTGTTGCACCTCTGAGTGTTCTACATGCTACTAATTATTATTAATATTGTTGTTATTATTATTAGAACCAGAGAAGAAGAATTCTAATGAAAACAAACATGAAGATTTTGTCATTGTCGTTTCATAGATTCTTCTGTAGATCGTCCTCAGGTCTTCAGGTCTGCAGGTCCTCAGGTCCTCAGGTCTTCAGGTCCTCAGGTCCTCAGGTCTTCAGTTCCTCAGGTCCTTAGGTCTTCAGGTCTTCAGGTCCACAGGTCCTCAGGTCTGCAGGTCCTCAGGTCCTCAGGTCTTCAGTTCCTCAGGTCCTCAGGTCTTCAGGTCTTCAGGTCCACAGGTCCTCAGGTCTGCAGGTCCACAGGTCCTCAGGTCTGCAGGTCCTCAGGTCCTCAGGTCTTCAGGTCTTCAGGTCTTCAGGTCCACAGGTCCTCAGGTCTGCAGGTCCTCAGGTCCTCAGGTCCTCAGGTCTTCAGTTCCTCAGGTCCTCAGGTCTTCAGGTCTTCAGGTCCACAGGTCCTCAGGTCTGCAGGTCCACAGGTCCTCAGGTCTGCAGGTCCTCAGGTCCTCAGGTCTTCAGGTCTTCAGGTCCACAGGTCCTCAGGTCTGCAGGTCCTCAGGTCCTCAGGTCCACAGGTCCTCAGGTCCTCAGGTCTGCAGGTCCTTATGGAAGTGATGTTTTTTTAATTTAAGATTTGGATGAACTCGTCAGTGACGTAGATTATGAATGGATACATGATTCAGTGAAGATTCTTTGATGAAGATTTAGTTTGTAACTCACTTTTGATTTAGATCAAAGGAACAATCAAAATGAATAAACGTTACATTGTCATAACTTTATTGATAAACGTTACATTGTCATAACTTTATTAATAAACGTTACATTGTCATAACTTTATTAATAAGCGTTACATTGTCATAACTTTATTAATAAACCGTTACATTGTCATAACTTTATCAAGAAACGTTACATTGTCATAACTTTATTAAGAAACGTTACATTGTCATAACTTTATTAAGAAACGTTACATTGTCATAACTTTATTGATAAACGTTACATTGTCATAACTTTATTGATAAATGTTACATTGTCATAACTTTATTAATAAACGTTACATTGTCATAACTTTATTAAGAAACGTTACATTGTCATAACTTTATTAAGAAACGTTACATTGTCATAACTTTATTGATAAACGTTACATTGTCATAACTTTATTAAGAAACGTTACATTGTCATAACTTTATTGATAAACGTTACATTGTCATAACTTTATTAAGAAACGTTACATTGTCATAACTTTATTAAGAAACGTTACATTGTCATAACCTTATTGATAAGCGTTACATTGCCATAACTTTATTAAGAAACGTTACATTGTCATAACTTTATTGATAAACGTTACATTGTCATAAATTTATTCATAAACGTTACATTGTCATAACTTTATTAAGAAACGTTACATTGTCATAACCTTATTGATAAGCGTTACATTGCCATAACTTTATTAAGAAACGTTACATTGTCATAACTTTATTGATAAGCGTTACATTGTCATAACTTTATTAATAAACGTTACATTGTCATAACTTTATTGATAAACGTTACATTGTCATAACTGTATTAAGAAACGTTACATTGTCATAACTTTATTAATAAACGTTACATTGCCATAACTTTATTAAGAAACGTTACATTGTCATAACTTTATTAATAAACGTTACATTGTCATAACTTTATTGATAAGCGTTACATTGTCATAACTTTATTAATAAACGTTACATTGTCATAACTTTATTGATAAACGTTACATTGTCATAACTTTATTAAGAAACGTTACATTGTCATAACTTTATTAAGAAACCGTTACATTGTCATAACTTTATTGATAAACAGTTACATTGTCATAACTTTATTAATAAACTGTTACATTGTCATAACTTTATTAATAAGCGTTACATTGTCATAACTTTATTAATAAACTGTTACATTGTCATAACTTTATTAATAAACCGTTACATTGTCATAACTTTATTAAGAAACGTTAAATTGTCATAACTTTATTAATAAACGTTACATTGTCATAACTTTATTAATAAGCGTTACATTGTCATAACTTTATTGATAAACAGTTACATTGTCATAACTTTATTAATAAACTGTTACATTGTCATAACTTTATTGATAAACAGTTACATTGTCATAACTTTATTGATAAACAGTTACATTGTCATAACTTTATTAATAAACTGTTACATTGTCATAACTTTATTAAGAAACGTTACATTGTCATAACTTTATTAATAAACTGTTACATTGTCATAACTTTATTAAGAAACGTTACATTGTCATAACTTTATTGATAAACGTTACATTGTCATAACTTTATTCATAAACGTTACATTGTCATAACTTTATTAAGAAACGTTACATTGTCATAACCTTATTGATAAGCGTTACATTGCCATAACTTTATTAAGAAACGTTACATTGTCATAACTTTATTGATAAGCGTTACATTGTCATAACTTTATTAATAAACGTTACATTGTCATAACTTTATTGATAAACGTTACATTGTCATAACTGTATTAAGAAACGTTACATTGTCATAACTTTATTAATAAACGTTACATTGCCATAACTTTATTAAGAAACGTTACATTGTCATAACTTTATTAATAAACGTTACATTGTCATAACTTTATTGATAAGCGTTACATTGTCATAACTTTATTAATAAACGTTACATTGTCATAACTTTATTGATAAACGTTACATTGTCATAACTTTATTAAGAAACGTTACATTGTCATAACTTTATTAAGAAACCGTTACATTGTCATAACTTTATTGATAAACAGTTACATTGTCATAACTTTATTAATAAACTGTTACATTGTCATAACTTTATTAATAAGCGTTACATTGTCATAACTTTATTAATAAACTGTTACATTGTCATAACTTTATTAATAAACCGTTACATTGTCATAACTTTATTAAGAAACGTTAAATTGTCATAACTTTATTAATAAACGTTACATTGTCATAACTTTATTAATAAGCGTTACATTGTCATAACTTTATTGATAAACAGTTACATTGTCATAACTTTATTAATAAACTGTTACATTGTCATAACTTTATTGATAAATGTTACATTGTCATAACTTTATTAAGAAACGTTACATTGTCATAACTTTATTAAGAAACCGTTACATTGTCATAACTTTATTAATAAGCGTTACATTGTCATAACTTTATTAAGAAACCGTTACATTGTCATAACTTTATTGATAAACCGTTACATTGTCATAACTTTATTAATAAGCGTTACATTGTCATAACTTTATTGATAAACAGTTACATTGTCATAACTTTATTAATAAACTGTTACATTGTCATAACTTTATTAATAAGCGTTACATTGTCATAACTTTATTAATAAACCGTTACATTGTCATAACTTTATTAATAAACCGTTACATTGTCATAACTTTATTAAGAAACGTTACATTGTCATAACTTTATTAATAAGCGTTACATTGTCATAACTTTATTAATAAGCGTTACATTGTCATAACTTTATTGATAAACAGTTACATTGTCATAACTTTATTAATAAACTGTTACATTGTCATAACTTTAATAATAAGCGTTACATTGTCATAATTTTATTAATAAACCGTTACATTGTCATAACTTTATTAATAAACCGTTACATTGTCATAACTTTATTAATAAGCGTTACATTGTCATAACTTTATTAAGAAACCGTTACATTGTCATAACTTTATTAATAAGCGTTACATTGTCATAACTTTATTGATAAACAGTTACATTGTCATAACTTTATTAATAAACTGTTACATTGTCATAACTTTATTAATAAGCGTTACATTGTCATAACTTTATTAATAAACCATTACATTGTCATAACTTTATTAATAAACCGTTACATTGTAATAACTTTATTAAGAAACGTTACATTGTCATAACTTTATTAATAAACGTTACATTGTCATAACTTTATTAATAAGCGTTACATTGTCATAACTTTATTGATAAACAGTTACATTGTCATAACTTTATTAATAAACTGTTACATTGTCATAACTTTAATAATAAGCGTTACATTGTCATAACTTTATTAATAAACCGTTACATTGTCATAACTTTATTAATAAACCGTTACATTGTCATAACTTTATTAATAAACCGTAACATTGTCATAACTGTATGAATAAGATCACATGTTCTCTGGTGATTTTACAGAGAAACTGCATTTGTTTTCAATCTTCTCAGATTTATCTCGTCACCCCCTCACCCTCTCACCCCCTCACCCTCTCACCTCATGCTGTTATCAGTGAGTGTTAGTTTCACGGTGAAGGAGCAGCATTGATTGGCTGAAGGTCACGTTTTCTTCTTCTCGTCTCTGATGGAGAAACTGTTCAAACAGTTAGATTCTCTTCTTCTTGTGTTTGTCAGGTGAAGTCGTCTTGGATCTAATCTTCCTCACCCTCCTCACCCTCCTCCTCCTCCCACCTGTTCACTCATCTGTCACCTCCTCCTCTTCCTCCTCGTCTTCTTCCTTGTGTGTGGAATAAGAAGCGACAGAGTGATGTTGGTGTAGTTTCCATTTACTGAGACCAAACATCAGCAGGTGAATCTCCTGACACCAAAGGGTCCGTCTGCCTCCCCCCCTCACCCTCTCCCTCTCCCCCTCCCCCTCTTCCTTTAATATGGAGGCTGCAGATGAAAAATGGTGCTTTTGTTTATTCCAGCGATGCAAATGTGAGCGCAGCAGCAGGATTAGTGACTTCTCATCTCAGAGCTGATAGTGAAGAGAAGAAAGAGCGGATTTTTATGCAAAAACCATCTGCAGCAGCCTCACGATGACAATTGTAATGCATCACTTCATAGACACTTTTAATCTGTTTCAAACCGACCACACTTTGAACTGCTGCGAGTGCAAGATATACAACTGTGTGTGTGTTTTCCTGTGATTAATCTTTGCAGTTGCTTTAAGCACACACACACACACACACACACACACACTGCTGACACAGCACAGATCTCTCTCTCTCTCGCTCAGTCTCGAACGCCCTTGGATTTAGCTTTGAATAACAGTGTCTCGTCCAGTGTGCGTCCAACTGTCCTTTGTGTAACTAAACTTCAGCGTTGAAGTACTATCAGCGTCTTTTTTTATTTAAAAAGCTTTAAAAACTTCATCTGTTTTTATATAAAGACGAGCGAACGTCAGAAACCTGGATTAGATTATTTTATTATTCCCGTGGTCAGCAACATCAACACAACAATCCAACATCTACACAATAATCTAACATCACACAACAATCCAACATCTACACAATGCAACATCTACACAATAATCCAACATCTACACAATAATCCAACATCTACACAATCCAACATCTACACAATAATCCAACATCTACACAATAATCCAACATTTACACAATCCAACATCTACACAATAATCCAACATCTACACAATAATCCAACATCTACACAATCCAACAATGTCAGAAAATACAGCACAGCTGTTTCCAGGTGAATCCAGGTGTTTCCAGGTGATTCCAGGTCTTTCATTTCTTGTCTTGTTTTACGTGATAAATACAAAAATCTCGTCTCACGTCATGAACTTTCTAAATGTTACAAAGAGTCAAAAAGTAATTTTTCCTTCTTCTTTTTGAATGTTTATTATAACGTTGTTTTTGACAATTGACGTTTTCCACTAAATTGATTCCAGCTTTGCCTGAAATGATTTTATATTTTTGCATAAATCAAAAGAAAAATCACAATGATTTTGAGAGGCTGAAGTTGATGAATTTAAAGACTGATTATTTTTTGGTTATTGATTAAACTGTCAGTTATTTATTTGATCCATAAAATGTAGAAACATGTTGATCAGTGTTTGTTATAATTTAATTTTTCTATGGCGCAAAGAAACCTGAACAAAGAAAAATCACAAAGTAGTTGAGGAATAATAAGTAAAATAACAGCAACTATTCAAGTCTTTAAATCATCAGACGCTGGTGTTTGAAAAGATAAATCAACGTTTAGCTCAGGAATGTGTTGTTGTCGCTGAATTATTAAACGTTTAAACGAGTGAAATTGTTCATATCTAATAACCGCGCTGAAGCTCCTGCACTGAAATCTGCCGTTTATTTGTCCAAACGTCACAAACACGAAAAACATCCGTTTGTTTGTGTTTGTGACAGAATAAATAAAGAGAGAGCGCGAGAATAAAAGAGCGATAAATAGAATCTGTGTTGCTTTGATTCAAACCTTCAAACTGTCGTCACTCGTGTGAAACTCTGACGCCGCCTGTTTATCGCCCTCGCCGGCGTCTCGCTGCACGCACACGCCAAACATCAGCGGCGTGACATAAATGTGAGGACGTCGTCAAATTGAATAAAGCTGGTGTGCGACGCGCGGGGTTTCAGCGTCACATGTTCAGGGGAAACAACAAACAATAACAAACCTCAAACCGACGTCTGACAATAAGAAACACGAGAATAAAAGAATGTTTTCTCTCGTTGACACTTCAAAAACCTTAACTTCTCCAGCTCCACCCTCTTTCCTCCCTCCCCCTTGCTCTCGCGGTGGTGCAGCGGCTTACCTGAGCGACTGACACCGAGCATCCGCGGCAGCAGCTCGGCGGGATTGAATCAGGCTGCGGCACAATGGTGACACAAAGACGCTCTAAGTGGATCTTTGTGCTGTAAATGTGCTTCTCAGTGCGGCTGTGTGACACCTGACAGCCTCAGTGAGACTCTCACACACTCAGACACTGTTTCCTTGTAGAGACATCATTACACCTGCTGCTGCTGCTGCTGCCGCCGCCGCCGCCGCCGCCGCGGCAACGACAACGACAACGACGACGACGGAGGATTAAAGTGTCAGCGCGCACAAAGGCCTCACCTCACACTCTGACGTCTCCCATTGTCACACATTTATCACCACAACAGCTCAATGGGGAATTAAAGGCGACGGGTTATTGAAATAGATTTATACACTTTGAAAAATAAACATTTTTCAGTTAAAGTTTGAGGATTAAAACTCACACGGGCTTTTGTTTCTGAGCCTCTGAAGGAACGTCTGGGACACCTGTCTCAGGTGAAGAGAGACGGAAACGAGATGGACGACAATAATCACACCAACAGAGGAAGAAGAGAAGAGAAGAAGAGATAAAAACTTTTGTTTTGTTTTGTTGGTAAAAGCTCAACTTTATTTTCTCTGCTGTGTTCGACTCATTGTTGCGTCTATCTCTCTTCTGATTGGCCAACAAAGCTTTACAGTTACCGTTATAGCGCCACCTGTTGACTTCTCTGTGTGTATGGACAGGATTATTAGTTATATTAATATAGGTTATTCTGAAGTGTTTGAAGTGTTTTGCTCAGGTCAAAGGTCAGAGTGAAGTGTCAAACGTCATCTGTGAGGAAACAAAGCAGCTTCTCCGTAAACGTGAGGACAGAGAAACGGAGCTGGTAACGAAAACTTCCATTAAGTTTGCATGATCAACATTTAATCCAGGTGAACGTCTTCAGTTACAACTGAGATGGTTAAAGACAGCAAAAACACACGTGAACGTGAAAACTAAACCAACTAAAACAAGTGAACGTGAAAAACACGTGAACGTGAAAACTAAACCAACTAAAACATGTGAACGTGAAAACTAAACCGACAAAAACACGTGAACGTGAAAGCTAAACCAACTAAAACATGTGAACGTGAAAACTAAACCAACTAAAACATGTGAACGTGAAAAACACGTGGACGTGAAAACTAAACCAACTAAAACATGTGAACGTGAAAACACGTGGACGTGAAAACTAAACCAACTAAAACATGTGAACGTGAAAACTAAACCAACTAAAACATGTGAACGTGAAAACACGTGGACGTGAAAACTAAACCAACTAAAACATGTGAACGTGAAAACTAAACCAACTAAAACATGTGAACGTGAAAAACACGTGAACGTGAAAACTAAACCAACAAAATCATGTGAACGTGAAAAACACGTGAACGTGAAAACTAAACCAACTAAAACATGTGAACGTGAAAAACACGTGAACGTGAAAACTAAAACATGTGAACGTGAAAACTAAACCAACTAAAACATGTGAACGTGAAAACTAAACCAACTAAAACATGTGAACGTGAAAAACATGTGAACGTGAAAACTAAACCGACAAAAACACGTGAACATGAAAACTAAACCAACAAAAACATTCACAACGTTCACGTCCACAAACCGACGTTCACAAACAGACGTGTGTGTGTGTGTGTGTGTGCGCGTGCGTGTGCTGCTTGAATGATCTTGGGAGAGTTGAAGGCTCTTAGCCTGGAATGTGAGGGACGTTATATAAACACATTACCGACGGTACCAGCGTACACACACACACACACACACACACAGTGCTGGCGCCAGACCTTCACTGCATTAGTTGACATTTTATACAAAACGGGTGAAAATGGAGCGAGTGAAGTCTGACTGTGTTTGGACTGAAGTCGTTCCCGTTTTAGCCTCGGCAGACGTTTGATTGCTGACTCTGTTTCCCAGAGGGAGTGTGAGTGAGAGTGTGTGAGTAGGTGTGTGTGTGTGTGTGTGTGTGTGTGTGTAGAGTAACAGTCAGGAACAATCCGGCACAAGTGACTGTCTCCATGACAGCAGTGGCCGGACGTGGAGTGTGTGTGTGTGTGTGTGTGTGTGTGTGTGTGTGTGTGTGATATTGTGAAGTGGTGAAACTGTATCCGTGAGTGATTTTGTATCATATCAACGTAAAGACTATTCCTTATTGACATTGTTGACCTGTCGACTAGCCTGTTAGCTCACGTGAGCTAGCTTGTTTCTATCTTGATTGTCGTTGAACTGATAGAATACGTCAACGTCATGTGACCTCATGGCTTCTTGGTAGGAAACGTGTCACGTGACTGACATGTTTGTCAGATCCAGGTCTTCTCACAGATTATGGTCCTTTAAAGTTGATCACTTTTCTTTCTTTCTTTCTTTGGCTGGCACTAATACTCCTTCATAATCACCAGCTTCTAATCTTGTGAATGAATGAATGAATGAATGAATGCAATCTGGTTCAAACTCTGACTTCAGGACTGACAAACAGCTGAGGAGAGGGGGCGGGGCTTAGAGATGCAGTGCACTGATAGATCAAGGTTTAATGAGGTTGTTTTTAATTGAATGCATTTTTTTTCTTTAAACAACTTTGAACACACACACACACACACACAGACTCACACACACACACACACACACACACACACACACACACACACAGACTCACACACACACACACACACACACACACACACAGTGTGGGAGTCAGCTTGTCATAACACATCTAGCATTTAGCAGCTAATCGTGGGAGACGACCATGTTGTTATGATCACCTGACATAAATATACTGTTTGTGACACAGGGAGGAGGAGGAGAGGAGAAAGGAGACAGGAGAGAGGAGACAGGAGAGAGGAGACAGGAGACAGGAGAGAGGAGACAGGAGAGAGGAGAGGAGACAGGAGAGAGGAGAGGAGACAGGAGAGAGGAGACAGGAGAGAGGAGAGGAGACAGGAGAGAGGAGACAGGAGAGAGGAGAGGAGACAGGAGAGAGGAGAGGAGACAGGAGAGAGGAGACAGGAGAGAGGAGACAGGAGAGAGGAGAGGAGACAGGAGAGAGGAGACAGGAGAGGAGAGGAGACAGGAGAGAGGAGAGGAGAGAGAGAATATCTTCTCCTTCTTCTCCTTCTTCTCCTCCTGCTCCTCCTGCTCCTCCTCTGTGACCTGAAACAGTCAAGTGTTTGGTGAAGTTTGTCGATGATTCATTTCTCTCTCGTCACAGACGTGAGTGTGAAATCAGGAGATTACGTCTGTGGAAACTCTGACAGAGATTAAAAATCTGGATTACTGTTTAAAAATAATTCAAACTCAAACATGTTGAGTTTGAATTTGTTTGTTTTTCACTGATTATAAAAATAAATCAGTTTAATACAGTTTATTATAAAAAATAAGTTTTATGATTCCATTAAACACATAATATTAACATCATAACTGTTTTATGATTCCATTAAACACATAATATTAACATCATAACTGTTTTATGATTCCATTAAACACATGATATTAACATCATAACTGTTTTATGATTCCATTAAACACTTAATATTAACATCATAACTGTTTTATGATTCCATTAAACACATAATATTAACATCATAACTGTTTTATGATTCCATTAAACACATAATATTAACATCATAACTGTTTTATGATTCCATTAAACACATAATATTAACATCATAACCGTTTTATGATTCCATTAAACACATAATATTAACATCATAACTGTTTTATGATTCCAATAAACACATAATATTAACATCATAACTGTTTTATGATTCCATTAAACACATATTCAGTTTATTTTAATGAAAGAGAAGAAAAATCAGCAAAATGTCAAATCTCAGACAAATCTTCTGTATTTGATCACAAAGACTGAACAATAATAACAACAACAACAACAATAATAATAATAATAATAATAATAATAAACAATAATAATAATTATTATTATTTTAATAACACATGATTCATCTATAATCGACTGGAGCAGCAGTATTTATGTACATTCAGCATTTATTAATGATAATTTAATTTACATTGATTTACATTAAATACACTTACAATAGGGCCACACGGTGGAGTAGGGGCCACACGGGACTTTCTGCATGGTCCCGTGGAGTTTGCATGTTCTCCCCGTGTGTGCGTGGGTTCTCTCCGGGTTCTCCGGCTTCCTCCCACAGTCCAAAATCATGCAATGTGGGCATTAGGTGAATTAGACACTCTAGATTGACCATAGGTGTGTGTGTGTGTGTGTGTGTGTGTGTGTGGCCCTGCGATGGACTGGCGAACTGTCCAGGGTGTGACTCCGCCTCTCGCCCGATGTAGCTGAGATTGGCACAGCACCCCCGTGACCCTCTGGTGGAGGATAAAGTGGTAGATGATGATGACGATGATGATGATGATGACACTTACAATAAATTAAGTTGATGAAGATCATTTCCTATCATTTGATCATTTTTATGGAATCAAAGGTTTTGTTCCTTAAAAAAGAAAAATGTTAAAGTTTTTAAACATTCTTTGATTTATTGAATGAAATTAGTTGTAAAA